>NW_021604653.1:818850-910597 GCF_004785775.1 Grammomys surdaster
ATCTATCTATCTATCTATCTATCTATCTATCTATCTATCTATCTATCGATACAACCTAAGTTTGTACAGAAGCGATCACCCAGAAGGTTCTTCAGTTACCTGCAACCTTCCAAATGCCGTGCTCAGGATCCTCAATAGTCCCCTCAATGACGTCATCACACATAGCACCACAGGTTGGAAACTTAGTCTTTAATACAGGGGCGTCTGTGGCTATTTCAGATACAAACAGTAGCAACAGCCACAGTTACCAGCTCTGGAAGACTATGTGCAGCAGGAAAATGCAGCGTGCACGCTTCTGGTTTACAATGTTCAGACTTGTGAGGTCTCCTCATATCTGTTCAGCAGGTGAAATTCAAGGAAGTTGGTGGGTTAGGAACAGATGTGGGATGAACTGGTCAGGAAATGATCTCACAATCCCTTCTGTAATGATAAACATCTCTGGTCTGGAGGCTGGTGTGGTTTGGAAGGTTAATGTGGAATCTTAGCCCCTGAGAGGTTGTGTGAGCTTCCAGGAGTAGAGCATGAGAGGCAGTTATGTCCAGGGGTGGAGTGTGGAGGGCAGCTATGACCCAAGGAGAGTGGCTTACAAAGAGATATCTGCAGTTTTCATGGGACTCCTGTAGTCTCCACTAGAGGAGAGAAAGAGAGAGAGAGAGAGAGAGAGAGAGAGAGAGAGAGAGAGAGAGAGAATATGATCAAAGGGTCTTCCTAGCTTCCTGTCTCACCATGTGTTGTCTCACTAACACAACTGTCCTGTTGCTCTTAGGAGGTCACCTGCCATCTCACCTGAGCTGAGCAAAAGCTCTGGACTCTCCAGAACTGTGAGTGAAATAAACCTCCTTTCTTTTCACGTCACCCAGGCCCAGGTTTCTGTGATAGTAACAGGGCAGGAACTGTACAGACACTGTCCTTGTCTGAGGGGAAGGAGGGGAAGGAAGCTCACAGAAAACATTTCTGAGAACCTGAACAGAAATACTACATACTACAGCAAACGCTTCTGGACTATATTATTGCTACAGTCCTATGACTTACATACCATAAATGTCTTTTTTTTTTTAATACAAACAAAACTGCCTCGACAAAGCCTGCCCCTCAGACACAGGGCAAGAAGACAGGTGAAGCCCATATAACCTCATCTCTTCTCCATAAGAACACAATTCTAAGATGTAAACCGCCGGCTCTTTCTGACCCTTTGGGTGGAAAGCCTTGAGTGTTTACAGAAAGGGGTTGGCATAGCTCTCATGTTCCACCCACGACTTGGCCCAGTTATATTTGAATATTTGCATTTTATTCTCTGGAGATACTCATTGTGTGTTTCCCCTGGCCTGGGTTTGGCTGGGTACTGGGGGATGGCGATGTGAGTATGACCAATCCAAGCCTTGTCTTCAGAAAGCCCACAGCCCAGTCCATGTGGCCTCAGGGCAGGAGTCCTGACTCCATCAGGAGGAGTACCACTTGCACATAGTGAGGCTGGTGGGCTGTCCCTGCCTCTGTGCCTCATTGCCTCACTGCCCCCCAATCTCCCTCCCTCCCTCCTCCTCCCCCTCCTCCTCCTCTTCCTCCTCCTTCCTCTCTCTCTCTCTCTCTCTCTCTCTCTCTCTCTCTGTGTGTGTGTGTGTACAGGAAACAGTCTTTGCATCCCAGATCCAGCTGGCGGTGGGAAGTTCTAGAAAGTTACAGATGTCTCCTCACCAGGGCGAGGAGCTTACACTGCCAGCTCTGTGGCTAAGCCATGACTCATCCATCTTTTGGGTCACAGCCACAGCAATACTTGTCTCTTATTTTATTCTTGAAAGAATCAAACTGGAAGGAAATACTTGATTCTAGGGAGGGAGTAAGAACAAGTCCCAGAAAGATAACAGACTATTTAGAACAGATATATGCCATTTCTGAAAGGCCCTGGGCATAATATTTCACAACGGCATCGCCAGACCATTGCTAATTCATTACAGCATAGAGTCTCAATGCACAGGGGCAGAGCTGAGAGGAGCCAAAGAGAAGATGGCTAGAGCAGGGGATGAGGAAGTGCAGGAGACAGAATGGGAGAGCAAGCTGGGAGAGGCTGGGGAAAGGGTGGGCAGTTACACGCAACCGGGAGGATTTAGAGAGAGGGGTAAATGACAGCAAGCCCAGTCTGCATGGGGAGCCCAGACACCTTAACAGAGACCCCTATTTAACCATGCCTGTGTGGCAGGCCTGATCCATCACCATTGTCTTAAGAAAGTCAGAAAACCCACTGTATGCAAGGGCCCCCCAGTTTAAACACAGCAAATGCTAGAGGAAATACTTCACAGGAAGTTGGTAATAGGACTTGGAAACACATCCTGTTCTGTCTCTAAACCTCCACTTAAAACTCCTGTGTGTGTGTGTGTGTGTGTGTGTGTGTGTGTGTGTGTGTGTGTGCCTGTGTGCCTGTGTGCATGTGTAGCGTGCCATAGTGTGTACATGAAGTCCCTGGGTCAGCCCTGGCTTTCCACCCGGTTTTGAGACAGGGTCTCTAATGAGTAAAGCAGGTTGGCTGACTTCGTCTCTGGGGAGTCCTATCTTTCCATTAGGGCAGGAGGATTAGAGTGGACCAGGTTTCTGAATGGGCTTTCTAAGCAGGTCTGGGGATGGAGCCCAGGTCCTCCAATCTGCGCAAACACTTTATGGAATGAGCAGTTTCCCAAGCCTTAAGGCCTCTTCTTGTAACTGCTACATAATCTTGATCTGGGATTCTACAGATGCTTGTGGGGGCCTCTGGTGAAGGCAACTAGAGAGGAATTTCAGAAGATGAACCTCTCTTAACTTCTGCTTCACACATACTCTTAAGCTTACACTAAAGCTCTGACCTCATATTCCCCAGCCTGCCTGCCTGCCCTTTCTCCCTCCCTCAACCTTTAAGCTACAAGAGCTACTAGTGAATTAGGCACCAAATCACCATATCCCGGAAGTGCCTTCTCAGTGCCTCTTCAGGCAAAGAAGCTCTAGTGTCAGCTGCAAAGGACAAACATTTCCCCATGCCACAACCATTTTTCACAGAGATTTAGGATAGATTTGGAGCCCAATGGCAGAGAGCAAATACTGGCATGCTTGCTCATCCGGGCCAGGGGATATACAGTGTTTCTAGGGCCTTGCTGTGAGCAGAGGGGTGCAGGCATCACAGGGATCTAGTCAAGGGCTGAGTTAGAATTAAGTCCATGCCACCTGCTGGGATACGCTTGATAGTCCAGCAGCATTCACAATGGCCAGGTCTCTTGAAGGAGCTGTTAGAGTCCCCTCTGCCTCAGAAATCAGGAGTGAAGAGACAGATAGACAGACACACATGGAGGAACATGAAGATTTTTGATGGTAGGAGCCCTTTCCTCAAAACCTGTCCAAGCTATTGGGATTTAGAGAGCGAGCCAGGTAGATGTGGATGAGAAGTAACAGCTGAAAGTCCATTTCCCTCAGACCAAGGCAGTAGTTATACGCTACACTTCAATTCATATCTTACCCCTGTGACAGCCTTAGCCTCCACCGGCCTCAGGTGTATGTGCATGCATCTTCCTGTGTGTAGGTACACATGTGCAGGGGCCTTTGAAGGCCACAGTCCCACAACAGATATCTTCCTCATGTGAAGCCCACCATGACTTTTTTTTTTTGAGACAGGGTCTCTCACTGATTTGGAACTCATCAAGTAGATTAGGTTGGCTGGCTGACTGGCTGGCTAACCCCAAATATCTCTGTTTCTGCCTCCCCCATGTGCCCATGGCACACAGCTTTTTAGGTGGCTTCTAGGGGGTCAAGCTGAGGTCTACATGTTGGTGAGCACATACTTTACTGACTCTGCTACCTCTTTATCTTACCCACTTTGGTTGTCCTTTAAAGCTGAGCTTTATAGTCCTCCAGAACCATTGTGATGACCTCACCTGGCGTACTAAGAACACTTGGACATTAGCTTGATCATCTCTGGAGGACCCTGCTCTAGTAAGAAAGAGTCTCAAAGAAGGAAGAAGCTAAGGGCAGCCTCTCTTAAAACATTTCTATACAGTAGGGTTAACTCCAGGCTCCCCCAGAGCTCCATCCTTCTCTGAGGAGATCAGGGTTCTGGCTCATCTCTAGGACAGATGGGCTCATTCAGTACATAGGTCTGCACAGCCGCAGCCAGAATTCATGAGCATATGCTGCCTATATAATTTTTATTTAAGCATAAAATTGCACATAGATGCTAAATACAACTTTAGAAGCATGGATGTTATTACATTCAAAAATATTTTCTAAATTGCTTTATCATTATTTCTCAATGTCACCATACTTCTGGTAATAAATCAATGGATTCTGCTCCCAACAAACAGCCCACACTGTCAAATCTTATATATATATTATATATATGCAAACATAAAACTCTATCAGTAGGTTCTGTCCTTGCGGGACCTGTTCCAAGGGCTTGATGACATGGCTCTAGGTTCTACAGTATAGGCAAATTTCATGATTTGAATTTCTACATAAATATGACTCCTATACCTTTCTGGCTGGTAGGAGAAGCCCTTTCTTTAGGTGCCAATTCTTCCAACAAAACAAAACAAAACAAAACAAAACAAAACAAAACAAAACAAAACAAAGAAACAAAATCTACAAGATGCAAGCAGAAAGCCAGCCCTCTGCTTCCTTCTTGCTGCTGTGATTTTGCTACACGGGCTAAATTCCTGAGTGCTGAAGGGTTAGGAGTCTCCAAGAACTTCTATCATGGTATTCCTGTGAGTGTGGTGGGGCATGGGCGTGGTGCAAGAATGAAGGCCCAAGACGAACTTCAGGAAGTTTTCTTTATTGGTGTCTAGCTTATTCTTTTGAGACCAGGATTCTCACTGAACCTGGTGCTCCCTAACTGGGTTAGCAGGCCAGTGAGCTCCAGTGAGCCATGCGTCTCTACCTTCAGGCGCTAGGATGGCAGATTTATACTGCCTGGCCTACCTCACTATGGGTCTGGACCCAGATCCTCAGGTTTTCTCCGCCTAAGTTTTATACACTGAGCCTGTAGCCCAGAGCACCTGTGAACGCTGTCCAATCTAAAGCCAAGACTGACTTAAAAGATGATGAGATGTTTTAAAACGTGTAGATAAAGAGCCACATAAAAGAAAACACAAGCACGTCCTCACAGCCTGGAGGCTTTGGGTTGGCCACCCCTGGATTTACTATGTGGCCCAAATCAACTGTTCAGTGTGGTTTACAGAAGCCAAACAACAACAACAACAAAATAAACAAACAAAACAATAATAAAAAAAACCCTGGATACCCTTAATCCAACTGGACGGGAAATATCAACATGGTTATATGCATGTCCTATTCAGAGGACCGTGGCTACCAGAGCACAGTAGATTCAGAGGCATTTTGGATCCAGCATCCTACAGAATCATCTTCACTTTCTACAATGGATGAAAACAACCCTGCAGACCACATGTGCATGCACATATCTACATGTACACATGTGAACGTATGTGTTTGGAAACCAGACCACAACTCCAAGGGTTTTTCCTTAAGCATCATCCACGGTGTTTATTTGTTTATTTATTATCCACCAGCTTGGCACTCAGTGAGCAGGCTAGCCTGGCTAGCCTGTGAGCCTCCCTGGGATTGTAAGAGTATGCTGCTATGTCTGGCCTCTTCATGTGGATTCTGGGTCTTTAGGTCCTCAAGCTTGTATGGAAAGAGCTTTACTGATGGGGCCATCTCTCCAAGCCCCTTAAGTGCTTTAACAACATTTCCTGTGTAAGTTCTCTGGTTTTCTTTTATAATCACCTGGACAGCAGGCTCCCCAGTCACCATTTGGGACCTATGTCTGTCTCCTCCACTTCCTTGGGAAGCACAGGTTCTGCACACTCATATGGACTCTCTATGCTGCTGTACTCTGTATCCTGTGTGGCCAGCTCCCAGTGCCCTCCCTCCACTGAGAGAAAGCCCTTTACTCTATCCACGCCATTCTTCCCACATCAGCCGCCAAATTGTTAGAACTAGAGTAATGGTGAGAGCCTCTGGGTAGATTACAGTCACAACAGCTGTGTTTACTAAGAGCTAAGAATGAACATATCCTAGGGCTATTAGAGTATGTGTGGGGGAGGGGGAGGGCTGAGAACCTTCTGGAAGCACCCCATCCTCAGGATATTTGCTGGCAGCCTGAGTCTCCTGCTTCTCAAGCTGGTTTTGGCTTTTGGAAAAAGCCTTCCAGAGCCTGCTCTCTGCTGCCCACCAAGGGCCTTTTCTCCCCCACAGCTCTTCTGTTTTGATTTTTATTTTCAAGCTTCAGTGATTGACACAGGGCTGCTTACGCTCCTTAGAAGAGCAGCTCAGCACTGAACAGCTGAGCAGCAATGGCCAGTGGAGGAGTGGGTCACACTGGCTCCTGCGGCTGGTCTGCTGACCCCCTAAGCACCCAGAACAAAGCCTAAGTTCTGCCATTCATCATGCAAGCCGTGGAGCTTACGCTGCCTCTCCCAAGTCTATCTGTGCAGAAGGCAGGGTATCCAAAGCCCCATCCACACCTTAAGGGAGACTATCTCGTCTGGAGTCTCCTCTGCTTCATTCTATCATCTCAGAGATGGACACTTGTTCAGGAGTCCATGACAGTGCTTTGTGGCTTGTGAAGTTCCTACCAGAAGCTCTCTGAGTTAATGGGCAAGCACTCTTTATTTTTATAATTTTGGTTTTAAATATTATAATTACATTTACTTATTTGTGCTGGTGGAGGCGTGTGGGAGGTGATATGACAAAGTTTGAAGATGAGTTCTCTCTCTCAGCACGTGGGGGATGGAGGCCTGAACTCAAGCACTCAGGCCCGGCTAACGCATCTTCACCCGCTGCAGCATCTCACTGGCCCTGTATTTGAGACAGAGTTTTGTGTGGCTCAGGATGGTCTTTATCTTGCTGTGTAGCTGAGGATGGCCTTGATCCTGCTATTTCCACCTCCTAAGTGTTGAGATTGCAGGTGTGCTGTGGGCACGGTGCTGGGTAGGGAGCCCAGGGCCTCCCGAATGCTCTACTTGAACTATATCCTCAGGCTTTGAAAGCGCAAACAGGTATGAAATTCTGACCAGCCCTGGAGACCTGAGACAGCACCCTCAGAAGAGCTGTCACCCTAAGCACAACCCAGTCTCTGGACTCTGGAGTAGTACTCGCTAGTTCCAAACACTCACGTGGTTACAACTATATATTGTCCAGATTTTTCAAAATAAGCTTGGATTTTTAGTGTTTCTGATGAACCTCTCCAAGTGACTTATTTTCTTCTCTCTCCCCCTCCTTCCCCACCCCCTCCCTTTCTTCCTCCTCTGCATCCCACTGTCTGTCCCTTTCTGTGTAGGTTTGTACATGTATATGGCCAGAAGACAACCTTGGGTGCCATTCACCTTATATATTTTTGGTTCCTTCATTTCCTTTACAACCTGTATTAAATAGTTCTTTGGTTACATGTTATATACATGCTATATACATGTTACACACATGTTATACACGTGTTATGCATATGTTATATATGCATTCTGATGACTCATATCCTTCACCCTCCTTTAGGTTCCTCCCATCCCTGCTGACCCTGCTTCCTCCTTTCTAGTCCTTTTGACAGTTCCTTTTTGTTTTGCTGTTTGAGTTGTTTTTTATCATCATCATCATCATCATCATCATCATCATCATCATCTTATTTTCAGGGACAGGATCTCTCACTGGGATCTGAGACTTGGTCTTTTGGAGGATAGACTGGCTAGCCAGAGAGCCCTAAAGATCCCACTGTCTCCACCTCCATGTGCTGGACGTACACACACTTGCCTCCATGCCCCACTTTTTATTATAGGTTCTGGAAATCAAACTGCAGATCTTTATGCTTGTACAGCAAGCACTTTCCCAGTGAGCATCCCCCAGTCTCCCAATGGCATATTTCTTAATTTAAAAAAATATTATGCTGGTTAAACATAAGTACCTGGGAGTGGGATTCGGCCTCTCTAGGGCTGAAGATGTCACACAGTTGTGTGAAAAGCACACTGTGGGCAACATGTTTCCTTGACTGTGCCAGCCTGGGGTGAACTTTGACCTTGCAGAGTGCTCCCTCGGTCCCCCTCTACCCTTGCTGACCTCTCTGACACTCACATTCTGTAAGGACAATCTGAGGGGTGCCAGGGACCTTCCAGCCAGAGAGACCAAATGCTCTGGTATTGGAGACTCTGCCCATGTGTCTGCAGTCACAGAGGCAGGGACTTGATGGTTTCCCATGTGGCTCTCAGCTTGAGTTTAGCTGCCTCTGATGTTCCTAGAGGCTCTCAATGATTATTTTTTTTTCCTTTTTCAGCTTGGTACCTTACTGTCTGTCTCTGTAAGGTCCCTTCCTCACCAACCCCAACCTTGGTTAAACCTTGCTCACCTTGTCAACAAACTAGTTTCAATCCATCTTCAAATGACAGGTTTCTGAGTCTCTCCACATTTTATTCCTTCAGACCAAAAGCACTTTAATTTAATTTGTTCCTATAGAATGATTTACCTGAGACAGTTTCACATAGCTCAGGATAGCCTTGAAGTCCTAATGTTCAAGCCAAAGATGATCTTCTGCTTCCATCTCCCACACGCTGGTGTTACAGGTGTGCACCATCATGTCTAGTTATGTGTGTACTGGGAATCGAATGTAGGACTTTGTGTATCCTAGGTGAATACCTTTTCAACTGAGCTGCATCCTCAGTCCTGAGAATCCTATCAGTAGTAAGAATACCAACAGACATCAAGGAGGAGAAGGCATTGCTAGAACATGTTTACTTGCTGTCATGCATTTCTGTCATGGACTGGCTGTATAATGGAGGCCCGTGTATCATGTACAACTGGCTGACACTGCAGCCATGTTAGTTTACACACTCTGTGCTGTCTGTACAAGGATGAGCCCACCTAACAGTGCATTCTCAGAATGTCCTCCCATGGCTAAATGAAGCATGAGTCCATTTATCGAGTCATGCAATCTCATTCAGCCCCTAACAAATACGCTATTGTTTCTACCCATTTTGTACAAGAACTCAGGGACACAGGGAGCAAAAGTAACTGGCCTCATTAAAAGATGGAATCCCACTGTCTGCAAGTGGGTACACTGGTACAAGAGGCAGGGCACCAATACCCTGAGTGCTCACAAGGAATGGCACAATGCCTGGTGCTCTCAAATAGGCAGGGAAGGGTTCCTTTATCCTACATGTTAAGCCTCAGCTTGGAGGCCCATAGTAAATTCTTGGCAGACCCACACAATCCTACAGTCAAGGCATCCCTTAAGTCTCTTATACTCACAAATGCTTTCCGAGCAGTTGGCTTTGTGGACTCTGCGCCTGACCTGCCTCGCTTCCTGCCCTCTGCCAGTCCCCCAGTCTCCTAGCTAGCTCTGTCCTATTTCTGATTCCCACAAGGCTGTCTGCTAGGCTACTACCTCCTTATCCCTGATTTTGAAAGAATTAGACAAGGCCAAGGAGGACTTTGGATTCTAGCATTATGGACTCTGGGAATAGGAGAGAATAGGCAGACAGGCAACTGTCATTTTACAGAAGAAAAAGGTGAGACCAGGAGATCGGTCTCAGGCAAGGTCAGACAGCTGAGAGCACAGTCAAGTCTGCTTTTCCTGCCCAGGGCTCCTCTTGCTGCCCTAGACTGTCCACAGTCAGCATCTCCAGACTGACAGATGAAAAGACTAGGGACGATGTGTTCTTCTGCCAACAGACGAGGAGCTCTTTAAGATGGAAGCAGAGGCTTGCTGAATCAGAATAGATGATCAGGAATATGAGAGGGAAAAGGTTGCCTGATCTTCACTGGTCTGTACACTGTATACTCAGCAAATATGAAGGTGCCTGGGGTGGCGTGGGATGTAGCCCAGGCTGGCTTACAATCAGCTCACAGTCAGGGCTATTTTGTAAGAGCCTTTAAGAGTTCTGCACTGTAACTATGGCTGTGCCTGTGTGGTAGGTGTGTGTAGTTGTGTGTGCACATGTACATGGAGGACACAATTGGCCTCAGGCACTGATCCTCGGATCTCTCTACCTTCTGTTTTTGAGACAGAGTCTCTCATTAGCCAAGAACTCCCTGAGTAGGCTGGGATCCACTTGTCTCTGCCTCCCCGATGCTGGAATTACAAAGGTGCTTCCACACTCAACTCCTGTCTACATTTGTCTGGAACTCTGGTCCTCTTGCCTGTAGAAAAAGTACTTAATGACTGAGTTATTTTCCCCATTTCACGAGGATTCATTGTTTTTTCCCATTTATTTATTCACTCATTTACCTGGGAGGGCAGGGATGGTGTGTACAGAGGTCAGAGGACAAGCTGAGGTAGCTGGTTCTCTCCTTTGACCGTATGGGTTCCAGGGATCAAATCCAGCTTGTGGGCGTGGCAGCATGCACCTTCACCCAATCAACTATCATTTTGGATAGTTCCTTTTGTCTCTTATCTCTATTACTTTCTTCCATTACCACAAGTTATTACTTGAGTTAGAAGAATCTACCGCTGGGCCATACTTTCTGGTGTGCCAGGTACAGAATGGATGCAAAAGACCTCAGTCTGGTGAGTGGTTGTCCTCAAAAGGATTCCTTCTTCTACCTTCTCCTTGGATTCCTATGCTTCTGGTAAGCCTAGTGTCTGAAGGACCACGGCCAAGGTTTTTGTGATTGGCTGATCCAAGGGCAAGAAACTAGAGAGGATCTTCATTTTATACAGTGTTTTTTTGTTTTTTGTTTTTGTTTGTTTGTTTAGAACTGGAATCAAGAGCTGTGATGGGCAGGAGATAGGGCTCGATGGCGAAGTGCACTCACTGCTCTTGCAGAGGATCTGAATTGGTTTTTAGAACCCATTGTCTTAGTCAGGGTAACTGTTGGTATGATGAAACACCATGGCCAAAAGCAAGGTTGGGAAGAAAAGGGTTTATTTGGTTTATACTTCCACCTCACAGTTCATCATCAAAGGAAGTCAGGCCAAGAACTTCAACAGGGTAGCAAGCTGGATGCAGGAGCTGATGCAGAATCCATGGAGGAGTGCTGCTTACTGCCTTGCTCCTCATGACTTGTTCAGCCTGTTTTCTTATAGAACTCAGGACCGCAAGCCCAGGATGGCATCATTTACAGTTTCTTAATTGAGGTTCTCCACTTTCAGATAATTATACCTTGTGTCAAGTTGACATAAAACTAGCCAGCACAGCCATATTAGGTGGTTCATAGCCACCTTAACTGGAGCTCCAGGGGATCTAAAATTCTCTTCTGGCTTCCTGGGGCACCCGGGGCTTCATGTACACATACCCACACATAAATACATGTACTTACATATAATTTGAAAAGTAATAAAGTAAATCTTTTTTTTAAAAAAGGCTATGACAACATTAGACTTCACCAGCCTCAACAAAATCAATTCCTGTTATCTTAATGTATACACTTTGGTTGACATAAGGTGGCTGTGGAATTGCCTCGTTTATCACTGTTATCTGGTGAGAAGGAAGTATGGTCACAGGGTTAACCTACTTACAGAAAAAAAGCATTCTTTTCAAGAATTTCAGTCTATTCTCTAATTATAATGGTCTTTGGTGTTCATTAAAACCGTGCATTAAAAGCAGTTAATCCTTACTATGAAATCAAATGGAATTTCTCCAAATGACTCCAGTTCCCAATTCTGCCTGCATTTCAATGAAGCCAGAGTCGACCCAATTAGCAAGCCAGATAATTACATAGTCCTTTGGATGGGACTCTATCTCCAACTCAGAGGTCATCCAGACTTCTTTCCTCTTTCCAGATTTATTTCTGGCTGTTTAAAGCAATGTTCTCACTGTTTTGAAATATTGCAATCATCACTGCAGAATGCCAGGGTGTTTCTGGGAGGGTGGGCTAAGTACAGTGTGGCTGGTCTTTCATAGCTCATACAGTCTTTGATTGTACTGCTAGAGTTCCAAAGAACACAGCTAATAATTATACATGGCAGGGTAAGTTAGTGGCTCAAGTGGTACAGTACTTGTTTGCCGAGTATGCAGGATGCCCCGCGTTTCATCTCCGGCACTGTATATATGAAGTATAGTAGTGAAATATTGCCATTTTAGTACCCAGGAAGTGGAGGCAGGAGGATCATGTTCAAGGTCATCCTTTTAGGTACATAGAAGTTGGAGACCAGCCTGGGCTACATGAGGGTGAACCTGAAGTTTGGTTAGACTAGCTGAGCAGTGAGCCCTGGGATCGTCCATCTCTGCCTTCCCAGTGCTGGGATTGCAGGTGTGTTCCACCTTGCACAGCTTTTACCTGGGCACTGGGGATCTGAACTCAGACCCTTAAGCTTGTACAGTAAATGCTTTAACAACTGACCCATCTCCCAAACCCCCTATTCCATATTTGAAGAAGCTCCTCTGGCTGTTATATATTGAGAATGGGTTAGAGAAGCTGTGTGTGTGTGTGTGTGTGTTTGTGCATGTGCCAGAGAGAGAGAGAGAGAGAGAGAGAGACAGACAGACAGACAGACAGACAGACAGACAGACAGACAGAGACAGAGAGACACATACACACAGAGAATGTGTGTGTTATGGTCCATTTATGGATATTATCCTGCCCCATTTAGGGAAGGGGCACGTTATTGGTTGGAGCTGAATGTGTGTGCTTTCAGCTATAACCTCAGAGGTCTCTAAGAAGCTTTCCACATTCAAGTGAGTTTTCTTTGCTTGTTGCCAGTCAGAATATGGTTGCAGCGAGACAGGCCCTGGGATCCGAAACAGAAAACGATGTGAATGACTCCTGTGGAGTTATTCACTCAGAAGAGCTGTAAGGCTCTTGCTGATTTGGCCACCAGGGAGGTAAGCGGCAGGGAGCAGTGGTTTATTGGCTATGCTAATATTAACCCCGGGCTCCTGCTAGATGCTCAGGTTACACAGGTTGATTGCCTGTATAACTCTGGAACACTACTTTGTATGTCGTGAAAGGGACAAGGAGTGGAGTCAAGAGAGGAGGGCGGAGCCCTGACCCTGGCTCTGCCATTTGAACAGACTGGCCATGTGGGTCCATCATTATTAAGGATGAACAAAAGAAAAAGACGTCAGCATGCACCACCTTCATTCATGGCTATGAAGGGCTCTAAGAAGTGGAAACACGTCCACAAACAGTCATAATGCTGGAGATGGAACATAGAGTCTAGCATGTGCTGAGAATTTAATCCAGAGCATTTACCACTGAGGTATCTACATCCTCCACTGACCAAAGCCAGCTTGACACAAACCTCAATATTACTGGGAAGAAAGAATTGTCTCCATCCAATTTCCTGGTGGCCTCATCTGTGAGACATTTTTTTAACTGCTGTCATGCAGGAAGACCCACCCCACTGTAGGCAGTACCATCCCTAGGTAGGTAGACATGAGCTGTAGGAGGAAGGTAGCTGAGCAAGCCAGAGGAAGGAAGCCAGAAAGTAAGTGGCATTCCTCAACAGTCTGTTTCAGGTCTGTCTTGGCTTCCCTCAGTGACAGACGGTAACCCATAAGTCAAATAAATCCTTTCCTCCTTCAGGTTGTTTTTGGCCAGTGTTTTATCACAACAACAGAAACCAAACTAGAACAATGTATTAGTCATTTCACTGAAGCCTAGAAAAGGAGCCAGCTAGATGTCAGTCTTTGAGCGTGGAGGTTTTTCTTCAGAGTCAGCTGAATTTTACTGACATCTTGCTACACTTCTCCACAAACAAGTGATTCACCACCATAGTGAAGAGCCCCACAATGAGTTTTGGAGAATAGCTCAGTCAATAAAATATTTTCCTTGGGAGCATGGCGACCCGTGTTGACCACCCAGAACCTACATAAAAAAGCTGGACACAGTGAAACCCTTGTAAACACATCAGTCCTGGGGAGGTGGAGATAGTCGGATTTCTGGAGCTCGCTGAGCAGACAGCCAGCCTACTGGAATTTGTGTGAGACTGCCTTAAGAAACTGAGGTGGAGAGCTTAAGGGATGACAGCTAAGGTTGTCTCCTGGCCTCCACACGTGTATGTGCATGCGTCCCTTATGCATCCACGTACAGAGAGAGGTGGGATGGAGAGAGGGGAGAGAGAAAAGGAGAGGGGAAGAGAGGAGGGGGAGGGAAGGGGCGGCTAAGGAGATAGAAAGGCTGGGTAAACGCATTCTCTGATGGAGACTGGGTTTGCCCAGGACAACATAGAGTTCAGAGCAGAGCAAAGTGGTCCAGGAAAGGGCAGACAGTAAACACTGTTCCCTCTGTAGGTCAGCTCGCTTTGCTATAATTACTCAATGATACCATTTTAGTACAAAAGCGTCCACCGACAAAGAGTAGGCATGGCTGTTTTCCAATAACATGTTGTTTACAAAAACAGATAATAGGCCAGACTCTGCATGGGCTCGGGTGCACCGACTGTTGACACAGTTTAAAAATGGGCAGCCAAGTCTCTTGCAGGCTGCTTGCATTTACCAGGTGCTCACAGGCTTGACCACTCTCCCACAGCAGTCTGAGAACCAGTTCTCACCATGGCAATTTTTAACTGGCCCAACAATGATACCAGTAGTAGCAACATTAGTTATGCTGTGAGCTGCACTACACAACTTATATTTATTAATTCATGTGATCATCATAGAAACCCTACTGAGGAGTCCTGTGGGGGGAAAAATGAGCCAAGGGCTAGGTATGTGGTTTGAATTCCCGAACCAGTGACTAAGGCAGAAGGTCAGCCTAGATAATACGGAAAGACCCTGTTTCAAAATAACAAGGCTGGTCATGGTGGCTCTCAGGAGGTCCTTACCTCAACATCTATAATCCCAGCAATTTGAGAGGTAGAGGTAAGAGGACTGTTAAAGAGTTTGAGGTCAGCCTGGTCTATATACTAAATATTACTAGACTGGCTTAGGCTGTGTAGTGTCTAGTCAGAAAGCAGAGATTATGAACAGGAAGTAGGGCAAGGCTGTAAATCCTCAAGGCCTTCCCCTGATTACCTATCTCCTTTAGGGAGGCCCCACCTCCTAAAGGTGACAAAATCTCCCAAAATAATATCACCAGCTTGGTATCAACACATCACATGAGCCCATGGGAATTCACTTTCAATTCACAACACACGCTTTTTATATACACACAGGATGAGAATCATTTCCTGCAGTTTTGAGTTTAGACTGTCACCTATCACATGGTGCTGGGGTGAATTCTCCCATCCCTGACACCTCCCAGCATGATGTTGGTACCAAGTATTTTGGAATTCAAAACTTTTAGTTAAGAATACTCAGCTTGCGAACACATAAGGAATAACCTTTTATTTTATGACTGCAGGGATCCCCTGTCTTGGGATCACTGTCAATGTATGACAGATAATTATGCTGGGAGCCTTCCTAAGCCTGTAGGATACATACAATATCCCTAACCCACACCCATTGGATGGTACTACCATCACCCAGACATGACAATCAAAATTATCTGGAGGCATTGCCAGGTCGCCCTCTGGAGGTTGGAGGCAGTGACACAGTCCCTAGTTGAGAACTATTATACTACAGTGTACAAAATTTAGCTTTCTATAATAGAGCATTACCTGGGAATAAATCAGTGTCTATAATAGCCAGTTGGACCAGCAAGATGGCTTAGTCCATGAAGGTACTTGCCACTAAGCCTGGCAACCTGAGTTTGATCTCAAGAACCTAGAACTTACATGGTAGAAGGAAAGAACTGACTGCTTCTGTAAGATGTTCTCTGACCTCCACATACATGCATATGTCATTCACTCACACACATGCACGCATATGTCATTCACTCACTCACACACATGCATGCATACATCATTCACTCACATACAAAGAAATGAATACATGTGGGGAGAAAAACCCTGTACCGGCTTCCTTGCTCTTGTAATATAGTCAGAATTGCAGAGCTAAAGGGTGGGTAACACCTCACTTTCTGAACATGTTATCAGAAAAAAGAACTAGTCTTCCTAGCTGGGCACATTACAGATGCCCTTAAGGGCCAGTTTCTAACTTCTTTCATGGAGGAGACACAAAGCGTGAGATCATAGCTATGATTATCCCAAGAAGAGTTTTACTGGACATTTAGGAAGAAGTATGTTTGAAGGTCATGGGGATATCTATCCTTCAAATATTTTTTAAGGTTACAAGATTGGCTCTCTGTGGCTAATACATTATATATAAAGAGACCTGTAACCTTCTAAACCATGCTTCCCCGGCAATTTTTTAAGGCATGTTTCATACTGAGCTTGCTGATTCAGCTAGACTGGCTGACCAGAGTCCCCTAGGGATCCTTTGCATCTACCTAGCACTGCTGGGGTTGCAAGCATGTGCCACAATGCCCGACTTTTTGTGTGGTGCTAGGGATGAGTTCAAGTCTTCATGCTTGCTGAAAGAGCACGTTCCCCACTCAGTCACTCTCTAGCCTATGTCTCACTTCTAACATGCAAAGAAGTAAAAAGTTTGGGATTAGAGTTGTTGTAAGAAGAGACAAGCAACCCCAGCCTCAGTTAAGATGCCAGAGCACTAGAGCAACCAAAACCCTCAACACTTCTATTAATGTCTAGTGGGCATAAGCCCTGGGCATTTGGCTTGATTACTCCCCGGATCAAAGTGAAATTAAATTACCTCACAAGCTTCCTCTCAGAGAGCTCGACACGCAGGCGGGCTGACTCACCTTCCAGAAACTATCCACTTTGCCATACACAAGGGACTGGTTCTGCCTTTTGATCTCGTTAATGTGGTGGATGTCGCTGGAGTTCAGGTGCTGCTCGACCACGAAGCCCAGAAAGCTGTTGTCTGGGGTATGAGCTGATGTGGAAAGCAAAAGACAGGGCTGTGAGCGGGTAGCAGGCACAGAGCAGCAGAGGCATTACAGAAAACATAGGCCAGTGCTGACCCACTGGTTCATTTGCTCTACATTTGGTTCTGCCTCAACCAGGAGCTCACAGTTAACTCTGATCCCAGCTGTGTTTACCATCTTGTTTTGGTAAATAAAAACCAAGCAGTCTGAACTACAATCTCACCTCCACTGTGGCTTATTCTCAGAGAAAAGATGTACAGGGGCTGGGGGAGATGGCTGAGCTGGGCAGCGGGGGGTCAGGGAGGGGGTGGGAGGAGCCAGCACAGCCCAATATCTGAGCTCCAGATTCAGTGAGAGACTGTCTGAAAATATTAAGTGAGGTGCTGGGGCTAAGCCTGGCAGTTAGAGTGTGATCAGGTTGAGATGGTTCAGTCAGGGGAGAGGAGGAAGGCACTTGCTACACACTCGGGCACCTGAGTTCTATTATTGCATGCAGAGAGGAGGCTGGGTGTGATGGTGTGTATCTGTAATCCTAGCACTGGTGGGGAGTCAGGCAGATCCCAGGGCCTCTCTGGCCAGCCAGGCTAGTGGAAAAAGATAAACTCAAGGTTCACTGAGAGACCCTGCCTTAAGATAGATAGATAGATAGATAGATAGATAGATAGATAGATAGATAGATAAACTAGTAAGGAAGTCATTGAAAATAATAAACGTCCCATACACACACACATGCACACACACGAGATGTACAATCATGGACTACACTATCATAGTCAAATATGGATTGTGTAAACAATGGCTGTCCCATGGGGTTCATAGCTTGATGACATCTTAGCCATCTTGGCTTGGTAAGTACAGGCTAAGGTGCCTACACAATAGCCACACACTGCATTTTGGTGCAGGGTTTCACTATGCAGCCCTGGCTGTCCTGAAACTTGCTTTGTAGACTAGACTGGCCTTGAACTCACAGATATCTGCCTGCCGCTGCTTCCAGAGTGCTAGGATTAAAGGCATGAGCCACCACCACCTAGCAACAAGAACAGGTCTCCTTAAGCAACTCTAACCATTAGCCTGGCATGATTGCCGTTGGGGTTACACTGGACAGATGTGTGAACTGAAGACCAAACAAAAAGCGAGGGTCTCTGGAGTACAAACCTCTCTAAAAGCCAAGTCCTTCAAAGCTGGGATGTGTATAGGGTAGACTACTCTAGAAGAAGAGAAGGATTTTTTTCTCTGGCCGACCCTACCTATGGGTTCTACAACTTCACCATGTACCCAAGTGAGAAGCTACACCACAGCAGCCAAGAACATTTGTATTTTGTGACTATAGGTTTTGAAATATTGTGTGCATGCATGTGTGAGTGTGTGTGAGTGTATGTGTGTGTGTCTTTGCAGGCACGCACGTTTCATGTCTGCATGTGTGGAGGTCAGAGGACACCTCAGGTGCCATTCTTCAGGAGCTGTCTACTTTGTTTTTGAGACAGGATCCCTTACTAGGTTCACTGACTAGGTAGACTGCCTGGCAGTGAACCTAGTGAACTTCCTTTCTCTGCTTCCCAAGTGCTGGGTTTCAAGCGTGTGACATCACGCCTGGCTGTCTATATGGGTTCTAGGAATTGAATTCAAGTTTTCCTGTGGCTATCAGTTTAACAACTGGAGTCACTGCCTCAGCCCTCCATGATTTTCAAGTATGTTTCACCAGGAGGGGGCTATCTGATCAGAAAACAATTCTCTCTTGATTAAATAGCAACCCTCATCAACTCTACCTCTCATCTTGTTCAGATAAATTTCAGCTTGTCGGGTGATGGCTCAGTGAAGGTCACACATGGCTGATAAGAAAGGAAGCAACCCTTGTTTAGTCTGACTCAGAAAACCAGCATAAATGACACAGAAGCAAACTCCCCCAGTACTGGAGCCTGGCTGTTCAGTGCAAACCACATTCTGTAATTTCAGCCATTCACCTTCGGATGCTTAAGTGGAGTTAAGTTTAAGCAAATTTCTCTTTTGCTTTGCTCTGGCAGCCCAGAAGTTTTCATTCCCCCTCTGCCTCTCCCTCTCCCTCTCCCTCTCCCTCTCCCTCTCCCTCTCCCTCTCCCCCTCTCTCTGTGTGGTGGAGGGGAGTGGGCATTCACACACAAGTGTCATTATACGCATGTGGGAGCCAGTTCAGTTGTCTTCCTCAATCAATTTCCACCTTATTGGTTTTTTCTAAACATTATTTATGTGTATAGGTGTGTGCCTGCATGAGGCCAGAAGAGGGCATCAGACCCCCTAGAAATGGGGTTATAGGAAGTTGTGGCTTGCCTGACATGGGTGCTGGAAATTGAAGAGCAGTGTGTACTTTCAAGCACTGAGCTGTGTCTTTAGTCCCCTCCCCCTCCCCCTAACACAGTAACTATCACTGACCTTGGGCTCGCTGCTTCAGCTAGACGGTGTGGCCAGTGAGCGCCACTAATCTATCCATCCCAGCAGACATTTTTATGTGGGTGCTGAGGATGTACTTTCCTACTGAGTGAGCCTGCAGAGACCTTGTCAACCCTTCAGAGGCGACCTGCTCAGAGTGAGACACCTAGGCTCTAGTCTCATCCTTATGAAGAAGAAGAGACTTGGGCCACAAAGGTGCTCTGTGGAGATGCACAGGCTACACAGATGCTACCTTGTCACCAGCTCATCTCCAAGGCAGGGGCCTAATGAGGGACACAGGAGGAGGGGCTAATAGGGCTCTGACTGGAGAGCTGTGCTTAGTCAGGCCAATCTGTTATTCCATTTCTGTGTTTTTGAACAAGTGCCCAGAGGCAAGGGCCATGGCTACAGTTAGCTGAAGAGGAAATTACTGAATAAATTCTATGGCCAACGAGAGACAAAGCAAGGGCTGGCTGCTAGCTGTTTTTATGCTACTTTGCCTTTTTTCCCCCTTTTTGAGGAGTGCAGAGGGGAGGGCACTAGAACTGGAAAGAACGGAATGATGGGAAGACAGCTTGTGCATGCTAAGAACCCTTTACTTTGTGACTTTGTAGACTTTAAGATGATAACGTTTAACTTGTATTTTCAGGAGACCGTTGGAGTGAATAACACTCCAGTCTTGGGATATTTTGTTCTGTGACTCAGTGTGTCTACGTCCCCATATGGGCACTTACAACACAATGACTACCTAAAGTACTTTGTGGGTCTTACTATATGATATATTATCTAAAACATAATAAAAGTAAGATGATTAAAAATTCACAAAAGAAAAACATACATGCAATTTTTTTTTGTGTGTGTCAAAGATTCTTTTAGCATTTAGCTTAGATGTGAAAGAGGGAGGAAAGAGTCTTTTTTTTTCTTTTTTGGAGGCCGGGTCTCCTATAGCCCCCTATATAGCCCACTCCAACCAAAGATGACCAAAGACGACCTTGAACTTCTCTTCCTCCTCCCTCCATCTCTCCATTGTTGCTAGAACTGAGGCAATCACCACTACAACTTATGTGTTCCTAGGAATGGACTCCAGAGATTCCCTACCTGCTAGGCAAACACAGTAACTACACCACATCCTCCTCCATTCTTACTGTGCTGTGCTGCAAGTGTGGTTGGGTACTAAATCAAATTTGAGACTGTGTGAAAACATTACATCTAGAAGCACCCCCACCACCCCCTGAAATTTCATCCATATTTTGAAGGTTTCAACTCCCAGTTTCACCATGAGACAACTTGAAGAACGGCACCCTGTATGCTGGTGGCTGAGGCTGTCACACGCTTCCTGACACAACTGCCAGAACACATGTCTGACCCTTCTATGTCTCTAAGTAATGCAACTTGTCACTGGACCCTGGATTTCTTAAACATGAAGGCACAAGAACCCCACCCCTCACATACAGCAGGTGATTCTAACTGACCCCAGGCTCCCTGTAGCTGACTACAAGGAGCTGCCCAGAATCGGTGTGCATCGAGGTATCTGTGGCAAAATCCAAAATCTGTGGCGAAATCCAAGCATTCTTCACTCTGCTTATAAAGACTCCAAAGCCACGGGCCTGGCTGATACTACCAAACATGACCTTCTTGGCCACAGGAGAAAAGGCTCAGTGGTTAAGAGCACTTGCTGCTCCTACAGAGGATCTAAGCTTGGTTCTAGTCCAAGGGGGATTTCATGCCTTTGGCCTCTGTTGGCACCTGCACCTCCCTGCCAAATCACACATGTACACTAACCTCAATTCAAGGTTTTTTTTTTTTTTTTTTTGCTTTGCCTAATGTTGAGAACACAGGCATCTGCGTGGTTAGAGGGCATGAAGGTGAATATTTGCATTTCAAAGGAAATCAGTAAAATCGCACCATAAATGAGACTCAGGGGCCATGGCAGTTTCTGTAATCAGTCCATCCCAGAAGAGAAACACATGGGAGTTCTACAAAAACCACCCTGATATCCGAGTTCTCTTTACTTTCCAAGTTCTGCTCCAAGCAAGTGTGATGGCAAATGCTGCCAACTAAAAAGAAGCTGAGATCACCCAGGAGAGCAGCCTCCGGGCAAATCGGTGAGGAAAGCTCTAGATTGGGTAAGCTGAGGTAGGAAGTCCCATCTTGAACGTGTGCAGCACTGTCCCATGGGCTGGGGTCCTGGGCTGAACAGAAAGGAGAAAGAGCTGAGCACCAGCATCCATCTCTCTCTGCTCCCTGACTGTGACCACATATGAACAGCTGTCTCATGCTCCCGCTGCCATGCCATCCCAGCCTGGATGGACTGTAATAGGCACCCCAACCCACCCCAACGCTGACTACGAGCCAAATCGAACCCTTCCTCCCTTAAGTCTCTCTGTTAGATATTTTGTCTCAGCAACAACCAACATATGACAGCAATCTTTGGTTCTTCACTATCACAACTCTGTAACAGATGAGGACACGGGGTTCTCGCCAGTCTACAGGTCAGGAAGTTGCAGTCCTGGGACTCTGAACCAGAACACTTCTTCCCAATTCTAACAGACAGCATTATAGTATACATCTTATTTTCTGTGCTGTATTAATCATGGCAACAAACCATGCTTTCAGAGGAAAATCATGTTCTACTGCAGTAGAGAATACAAACCATGATATGTACATTATATACCATTATTCATGCATACACCATATCACTGCAGTTTTTTAACAGCTTTTATAATATGTATTTGTGATCAACTTTTGGTTTGTGAGACATGCTCTTATGTAACTTGGATTGACCTTGAACTCACTATGTAGCTGAGGATGACCCTGAACTTCTGATCCTCCTGTCTCTACTTCCAGAGTGCTGGGATGACAAACATACCACTACACCCTGTTTAAGCTGTGCTGGGGAACCCAGGGCGTCATGCATGCCGCTCAAACACTCTACCCACTGAGCTACATCCAGCCCCTTGTGCCTTCTTTAAAAATGAACTAAAAATTCACAGTAAGGAAATTCACTTTGCTTTCAATTGTATAAATCTCCAAGGTCTGTTTTTCTCCTGGTAAATTTTAAACACTTGTAAGAATTTTGAGTTATACCCACACTACCTGTTCCCAAAGGCAGAACCCCAAGAACCAGCTTGGGTGGGTACTTCAGCCTTCATAGCCACCAGGTCTGAGGGGTGTGAACTTCTCAAAATTCATCAAGTATCTCTTTCCTCTGTACCGTTCATAGCTCAGGCCATATCGATTTTTGCCAATAAATACAGTTTTCTTTCTCCTAAATACAAATGCTTTAATTGCTTTTCCTGTTATAACTGATCCAAGCCCTCAGCGTAAAACTTTTTCTTTTTTTGTAACAGAGAAAGATATAAAGAAGTTACTTATTATCTTACTTGCTTAAAAATATCCACCATTCCTTTCTTTACTCTCTAGGCCATACCCATAGGTAGTTTTTAGCTTCAGACTAAAGTGGATCCTGGTACATTTACTCTGACACACACACACACACACACACTGATTATTGTAGCTACATATGTATGTGCAGATGCCTCTGTGTGTGTGTGTGTGTGTGTGTGTGTGTGTGTGTTTGTACACACCAGAGAGTGATCCTGGCTGCCATTTCTCTAGCTGTACACTTAAAAAAGATTTATATTTATACATATGAGTGTTTGCCTCCATGTATGTATGTACACCGCTTGCATTTTTGGTGACCTTGGAACCAAGGAGAATGTTAGATCCCCTAGGACAGGAGTTACAGCGTTATGAGCTGCCATATGGGTGCTAGGAACTCAACCTGGTTCCTCTGCAAGAATAAGAGGCACTCTTAACAGTTGAGCCATCTCTCTGCCCTTCAATTTGTTTTGTTGTGTTGTTGTTTGTTTGTTTTGTTACTCTGGAGCAGGATCTCTTAGAGTTCAGTAGGCAGGCTAGCCTGGCTGGCCAGCGAGTCCTGGGGGCCCTCCTGTGTCTGACTCCCTAGCACTGGAATTACAAGCACATACTACCTTGTGTGTGTGTGTTTTATAACAAAGGCTCTGGGGATTGACCCCAGATCCTTCTGCTTGCACAGCAAGCACTGAGTTGAGCCACTTCACCAACCCATAATCTGGATTTTAAAGCTGCTCAGAAAGAGTAGCTAGAATTTTCAAATTTCACCCAAATTTATGTTTTCAAATGGTTATGATGCTCAGCTCACCAAGAGGAGGAGGCTAGGCAAGATCTAAGGAAACAGCACTGCACAGTAGAGCCGGAACTTGTGAGTGTCTGAGCTGTCCACAGAGGCACAGTAGAGCGGGCTGCTCAAGTGTCAAGTGACCTTGAGAAGAGAAACCCTCCTGCAGGCTGGTCCTCAGAGGTAAGGCTTGGGCTTCTCTGACTTACAGGTCTGTAGAGGAACAATAGTCCCTCTGACTGTCCTTGGAGTAAAACCCGCACAGAAACACCTGACTTCTAAGAAAGCTGCCAGGTTGGCTCACGTGTAAAATTCTCTCTGTTGCCAGGCTCAAGTTCGGAGCCTTCGCCATCAGTCTCTTCTGATCACACTGTGGCTGTGAGAGCCCCAAAACCCTAGCAGAAACCCAGCATGGAAACCAGCCATAACAATGTAACAATGGTCAAGAGTCACTGTGGCTGGAGAAATTCTTCAAGCCATAAAAACAGAGGCTCTGTAGGAAGAAAAGAGGAAGACCTCTCATTTCACAGAGTACTCTTAGGTCTGCATTTTTTTTTAAGTCAGGCTCTTATGTAGCCCAGGCTGATCTTGCATGTGGAAAGAATGGTCTTCTCTAACACCTCTCCCTCCAGAGTGCTGGGATTCCTGGCATGGACCACTACATCAAGTTTATGAAGTGTGAGGATAGAACCCAGAACCTCCTGTGTGGTAGGCATTCTAGCAACAGAACCATGTCTCAGGCCCAATTTTGAATTATTTCTTACTCTTCCCTGATTTGTTGGATGAACCCATAACTGAAAAGATATTATCCTCTGATTTTATTTAAATCCACTCACTACCATGAACAGACAAACTCCAAGCTTCTGACTATAACCCAGATGACAGGAAGGAAAGAGAGACAAACAAACAAACAAACAGGATAAAAAGTTAGAGAGGCAGGAAGGCAGGGAAGGGTGTGGGGAGTGGGGCAAAAGATCCTCACTTCCAAATGAGGTCAGGGCAAATGCCACTAAAGGGTCATCTGAGTTATGGGTACGAGACAGTAGTGAAGTTAGAGGTAAGGAATGTTAACACCCACTGCAAAGGTTCTGGGTTGGAAATGTGTCTGGCACAGTTGAAAAACCATGAGGGAGGCCAGAGGGAAGTGAGGAAGAGTCAGGAAGAGACAAGGCCAGGCTCCCAGGAGCCTGAGCCTTCTAGGATACTAGACTGGTTCACATCTAAGCCACTTCCTTGAATTGACAGACAGACAGACAGACTAGCTCTGTGCATCTGACCTTGCTTAAGGAACAAGGAAGGGCTCTGAGGCAGTGGTGGCAATGACATCTCTAAGAGGCTACTGAGATGTTTGCAGGCAGAGAACCAGGTCTGAGCCGAGGCTTGCCTGAGCGGGATGGGCATGGTCTCAGCATTGATGGTATTGCCTAGTAATGCATGAAGCCCCGAGTTTCACCCCCAGCACTGTATGAACTCGGTATGGTGGCTCACGCCTCTAATACTAGTAGTTCTGAGGTGAAAACAAGAGGATCAGGAGTTCAAGGTCATCCTTGGCTACACAGTGAGTTCAAAGCTAGCCTGGAATACCTGAGAGCTTATTTAAAAAAAATAAATTAAAAGGAAGAAAAATGATACATTTTGGCACTTCTCTTCTCCATTCAAAGAAACAGTCTTCAAGTGTAGATCACCAGACCAGCCACAGCTGCCCAACAAGCTAGTCTTGTCACATAGGGAGGAAGGGACCCTCTTGACCAGGGTATTGGCGGTCACTAAGGGCAGTGTCTGGATAGTGAGGTACAGACATGGTTTTCTATTGCAAAGTCCCCAGCCTCGGCATGCCTTGACATGAGGAATGCCTCACAGTGCCTCATTTCCTACCTTATTTCCATATTTCCTGTGCTGAAGAGAGCTCTGTCTGTGGAAAGTTCTCCATCAACTTGTTACCTGATGGGTTTCACCGTGGCTGCTGATCACAGGATCTGTGTTCCCATTAAGAGTTTAAGGATGCTCATTCCCTAATCCTTCACTCTGCCTGAATTTGCAGTGCTGTTTCCCCACTATGAACAGTTTCTTATCATCAACCATTTGATTATCTTCAAATATAACTCCTGCTAGAAAGGCAGGAAGATCAAAGCTGGGCTCTTCCCCCTTTATTATTCAGAGGGATGGAGACGGTATCCTAGCAACTTGCAAAGGTGACCCACTACATCTTGCTTGGCAAATCATTATATCATTCAGAACTCATCAACTGCTTTTTTCTTTTTCCCTTTATGACAGGGTCTCATGTATCTCATGCTAATCTTGAACTTGCCATGTAGCTAAATAATTGTGACCACTTCATCCTCCTGCCTCTACTTCCTGAGTGTTGGGATTACAGGTGTTCGGCACCATGCCCTCTTAATGTGGCACTGGGGATGGAACCCAGGACTTGGTGCATGCTGGGCAAGCACTCTCCTGACTGAGCAGTACTGCACACCCAGCCCCACTGACTTTTTCACTCATTTGACTTAAACCCACTGTAGCCAGTGTTCTTTTGATGCTGCTTGGGGATCCTCTGAACTCCTGTGGTCCTTCCTGGCTCCTCTGCCTCTTCCATCCCTCACATCTGCAATCTGACTTATTCTAGGAGGAGGCTCTTTTATATGGAAAAAAGATGTTTGGGGAAACCTGGTCTGAAGGCTTGCATACTTATTATCCTCCTCAGGCTGGCTTAACTTTTGGTCCTTTATAAAGCACAGAACTGAAAACATTTGTGTGTGATGGTATATAGTGTGGTGGTGGTGGTGGTGGTGGTGGTGGTGGTGGTAGTGGTGGTGGTGGTGTGTGTGTGATGTAGATTATATACGGAAGTCAGAAGATGACTTCCAATGCCATGCCTCAGGTTCCACACACCTGGTTTTCTGGAGACATGGTATCTTCATCAGCCTGAAGCCGAGCGGACTGGCCAACAAGCCTCAAGGACACACTTTTCTCTGCCTCCCTCTCCCAGTGCTGGGATTACAGGCCCGTACCAACACACTTGGGATTTTACTTGAGTTACTGGGATCAAACTCAGGTCCTCATGCTTGTATGACACTTTACCCATAGAGCCATCTCCCAGGTCAATGTTTCATTTTTATGACTTCACTAATGTCTCTTTCAGTCTGAAGATCACCCGAGGTCTCCACGTCAGCGCTGTAAATATACCTTTCCTGTGTACAGCTATCTTGGCTCCTTTACACTCCTCTAAGAGTCCCACACAGCCATGTAAACATTCTCTACTGCAGTGTTTGCTCTCAGTGTTTCGGGTGGTTGGCAATGTTCTGCTCTGTGGGTTCTTTTCTTAAAAGGCATTCAACTGTGTCAACTTTCCCCATGGCCTCTGCTGAATCCAGGAACTGTAACCTTCTTCCAGGTTAAGAGAAAGTATTCTCTGTTTCTGGCTTTCACTACATTTTAAACAGAGAACTTCTTTCACTCGAAGGAAAGCCTTCATCCACATAATCCCAGCAGGTTTGCATGGGACTGAGTCTCACTCTTCAGTCGGAGAAAAACTCCATCTCCTCTCAGGGACAGGGCACAAGGTTACTACCATCTTGTCTCAGAAAGTGCGTCCAAGCACAAGTTTTACTTCCTGGTCCTAACACAGGTCCCTGCTTAGCTGATTGGCTGGCCCATCTTTCCATACTTAGGATTTCGTAGCAAAGTCAAACCCTAGGCAGACTCTAATCATGCCTTGCCGTGCTGACAGCCATCTGTTACCTGGTGCGCCAAATATTACTTTGTTTCCTGAACTGTGCCCCTGGGACAGGTGGCAATAACAGGACAATATAACTCCAATAATGATAATGTCTATCATAGACACAGCATGTTCTCGACAGACTCTCTGGGCTCAAAAGAACATTTAAACAGGTAACACCCTTTCTCTCTATGTTTCTTCTTCTCTCCCTGTGTCTGTCTGTCTGTCTGTCTGTCTGTCTCTCCAACTCTCTCTCTCTCTTTGTCAGGCTTTGTGTGTATGTGTGTGTGAGTGCGTGTGCGTGTTTGTGGGTGTGCACATGTGTGCAAATGTAAGTAGAGGTCAGAGGATAATCTTAGGCATCACTCCTTAGGCACTATCTACTTTTTAAAGAGACCAAGTGGGCTAGGCTGACTGGCCAGTGATCGTCTGGCATCCACCCATCTCTCCTCCTCCCCAGCATAGGATTACAACTGCTCACTGTCACACCTGGCCCTTCCCATGAGTCCTAGGGATCCAACTCCGGTCTTCTCAAGCACTGTAGCAATGGAGGCTTCTCCTCAGTCCATAAACATGAGCTGATTTTTAAAACTGCCACCTCGCTAGCTGTATATCCTTCTTAATTCTTTTTTTCCCCAGACATAATTCCCAAGGATTAGTCTAACATGTTCACTGAGACATTTAGGGAACCTAACAAAGGATCACCTGTGGGCATCTGCGTAAGCATGAGGGACAGCCACGAAGGGGAAAGACAGCTTAAACATTTTTAGGGCCTTGACTCAGCCAAGCAATTAAGACTGACATTTCAGAAATTTGTCTTAGCATGGAAACATCTAGATGAAATCATACTGATAACTTTGGAAAGGGAGAGTTCTCTAACCTTAGCCTTCAAATCAATGGTTTTATTCACTTGCGCTTACATTTCAAGAATAGAGGCTTCCCTCATCATGGTGGTGGAGACTTAATCATAACTTAACTTTAGCATAAACACTATCAAGTATGGCACTTGGTTTTATAGTCCGTAGCTAATTAGAAATAAGGCAAAAGCAGGGAAATAGAGAACAACAGGAGGAAACAGAGATGACAGGAAACAACCGTCATGGAGACCTCTCTGAGCCCAGCAGCAGGGCCGGGGAGATTTGTAACACCCATCCATCATGTCTGTGAACTGTCACAAACTGTTGGAACACACAGAGAAGTTGGTTCTGGAAGCAAGGTAGTAATCTCCCACCTCAGACCCAAGTATGTCTAAGGAGAACCTGGCCCTGTGACCCTGTGACAGAGAAAGGAGACCGGCAAAAAACCTGGTATCATGCCTTGAGAGAGCTGGAGGGGGAGCCCTTTCCAGTCAAGGTTAATGCTTATTCTGTGCATAAAAATGTCTCAGGTGGGAAGTGGAAGCTGTACGGTGGAGGCCCCAGCATGACTGTTTCTTCCTCAGCCAATTTCTATGGGATGCTGTAAGACCCAATTTGATGACCATACCTCTATCAGGTTACTCCAGTTGACTGCTGGATATTGTAAGCACCCAAGTTGATGGTTTACAACCTATTTGCCTTTTTTTTTTTAAACCTTTGCTTGCTACTTGCTCAATAAAGTCACTCATTTGAAACTACAACTATAGCTACTGTAGGTGATTCTTTGGACCACGTAGAAAAAAAGCCATCACTGCAAAAACTTATTAAATGTCGCACAAGCACCAGCAAAGGCAGTAAAATAGTCTTGAGTCCAGTAGCTAGGTGGCCAGCAAAGTATGAAACTGAGTTTAAAATAGTCCTAATTAAGAAAAGGTATGCACATGTGTGATATGCATGTGTATTCCTATGTGCACATATATGTACGTATCTGTGCATGTAGAGGCAAGAGGTTTGGGTCATGTATCTTGCTCAGTGGTTCTTCACTTTGTATACTGAGGCAGGCTCTCACTTGAACCAGAACTCACTGATTTGTCAACTCTAGCTAGGCAGTGCCATCTCCATCCACTGGGTGGGTGGGGGGTGGGGATGGGGGCGGGGCTGGAACTGCAGGCACACCACTTCTCTTCCTTGGCATTTCCATGCGTTCTGGAGATCAGAACTCCATCCTCAAGCTTACAGAGCAAGTGCCTTATCCACTGACTCATCTCCCCAGCTCTGAGATTACTTTTTCTTTTGAAAGCTTCCTACTCAGCCAGGTGGTGGTGGCTCACACCTTTAATCCCAGCACTCTAAAGGCAGAGGCAGATGAATCTCTGTGAGTTCGAGGACAGCATGGTTTATAGATTGAGCTCCAGGATAACCAGGGCTACAGAGAAATTCTGTCTCAAAAAAAAAAAAAAAGCTTCATGCTCAAATAATTAAAGTTGAACTGTGTGGAAAGAGTGGGTTGACACAGATTCCTCTTCAGGATGCAATGGTCCCTTAGCAGCACAGATATGGTACTGGGGACCTGCTCATGCTCATGTGAAGGGGATCTGCAGGCCTTTCCTTTGTGGCTTCTTCTGTTAATTTGTTTTGAACACTTTTCTCTAGGATGTTTCTAAGTCTCTTCACAAAAAGTTCATGTGGGCTTTTAATTCCAATTACTGAAAAAAATTATTTCTAAGGAAAAAATTCAAAGGCACATACTTTTTCAGCTAAGCATCCTGAGAATCCCAACCCCAGATAAATGGTTATCTAATTAACCTTTGCATCTGCCTTCGGTAGCTTTTTGAAAGACAGGGCCCACCCAGGCATACTCACGGAACATGGTGTAAAACTGCTGCGGGTTCAGATTCCACTTTCCCCAGGGCGTCTTGTGGCCTTTCGACTGCGCGTAACTTGCATGGTTGAACTCAGGTTCTGTTCCAAAGGAGTCCAGCACCCGGAGCATGCACCTGTAAGGACAGCACTGCGTGTCAGATATAACCTGGATGGTGCAGCGTGAGAGACAAAAGCAAACTGACAAACATTTCAAAGTAAAATTGCCACTGGGAAGAAGCTTAGGCCTTATTTTCTTACTTGTCTATTTTGCATTTATTTTTAAACCCAGCTCCAATCCACCTGCAAACTAACTAAACTCTCCATCTCTGAGCTACATTCCTGACCAGGTGGTTTTGGAATCTTAAGCACGACAGGCATCCATACCTACAAAGAAGGCCTCAGGCACCCAGGCAGACAGAACAGGCCACTGAAGGTAGCCTAAAATACCAGTGAAATAAAGGTCCATGGAGGCTGGAGGTGGCCTGCAGGATTCATTGCAGTGAACTTAGCACCCAGGGACTGGGCATTTAGTAGGTGCCTAACCAAGGTGATGAAAGAAACGGAACACCGTTATCTCTACAGATCTTATTCCGCTTAGAGCATAGGGGACACTGTAGGGCTTTTAGCCTTCCCAACAATTAACTAGATCAGCTGACTTTAGGTGAAGCCTCTGCCACAGCTACAAGTGTCTGCTTCATACTGGAAAGGCACTCCTCACATTGGTATGCTGATGTTACCTGAAGGCAGGGTTTTGGGAGATAATTAGGGATAGATGCAGGCCCATGATGGCACTACTGGCTTTGTGAGAGGATGACTAGAGACCCAGGTCAGAACTTTGCACAGTAGAATATAGCCTTCCCTGGATGGGGGCCACTCTGTCTTGGAGTTTTCAGTTTCCAACAGTGAGCAATAAATTCCATTTCACAATAAACGAGTCTGGCTCCAGTATTATGTTGTAGTAACACAAAACAGACTTCAATCTCATCTAGTAGGTGGGGGTGGCTTTTATACATCCAACTATAACAAACTAGAACTTGACTGCTAGAAACTGATGCAGTACAATAGAGTCTCATTGGTCCATTAAACTGAGCCAAACCTGACCCAGCAGTCTTTAGTGTAGCTGTGATCTAAGAATTGGTTTTATATTCTTTGGTGTGCCTGGGTATGTGTTTGTTTGAGTATGTGCATATGTGCACAGTGGAGAACAAATGTACGTGTGTTGGTGGTGGGCACCAGGGGTCAATTTTGGGCTAACATTCTGAAGGCATCATCTACCTTAGCTTCTTTTGAGACAAAGTCTCTTGCTGACCTGAAATTTGCCAAATAGGCTAGGCTAGCTAGCTAGGGAGCCCTAGGATCTTCCTGTCTCTAATCCCCCGCCCCAGCACTGGTATTGAAAGTATGTACCACCATATTCAGCTTTTTCATGTGGGCTCTGGGGCCAGAACTCAGATCCTGAAACACGGGACAACACTTACTTCACTCACTGAGCTCTCTCCTTAACAAGGTTTCGCATTCTCAAATGATTTTAAAAGACACAACAGGGGAAAATTCCATGAAGCTCACTCATATTTCCACAATGGAAAATAAAGTTTTATTGGAACCTGGCCACATTCTGCTGTTGATAGCCTGTCTATAACTTGGTGACTGTCTTCAAGCTGTGATGGCACAGGGGAAAAGCTGCGGCACAGACCATTCATGGAGGCAGAGCACACACTGGTCACAGCTGGTTTTTACAGGAAAGCATTCTGAGCACAGGTGGGGAGGGCACAAAGTATGGCTGGAAGGAAGTTATGGAGAACCGACTTTACTAATTGGGGCTGTGCTGATTTAACTGAGGATCTTCAAAACCTGCAGAGTAAGCGAGTGAGGTTGGCCAATGGGGGACACTTCCTCACTGTTGTCCTCTGGCAGAAGACTTCTGAGCAACTTCTGCTAACAAAATAAAATTAAAGCCCACATTTAGGATAGATGGTGGTAACACTTTTAAGGACTCTTTCTTCTTTCATTTCTTATTACCAGGAAACTATGCTAAATTTTTGTAAATTTTTACTTTGAGGTAAGATTCTGAAATCAAAATAAAATAAAACAAAATCAGTGACGTTCAAATTCCAGACTACATCCTCCAGGGAATACATCTGTCAGCTGAAATCTCTGTGTGCTCACCTCACCACCAATTGTCTAGAAGGAACAGACAAGAAGGAGGGAAGGGCATGGCCACAGAGTGAACTGCACTGGGACAAAGTCCTGGCTTGTGTGGCTTTCTTGGATCCACTCTCAGCACAATGACAGGTCTCTCTTTTGAGGACATGCATGTTCATGTGTGCACATGTGTGTTTGTGTGTGCATATGTGTTCACAGGTCTGCATGCATATGTGCATGCAAGAATGTGGAGGTCAGAGGTCAAATTCTGGTGTCAGTCCTCAGAAGCCACCAACTTGGGATGTAGAGACAGGAGGACTTCTAGTTCAAGGTCCTCCTTGGTTCCATGTTGGAATTACATTTATACCCGTGCTGTGTTAATCTTTATGCCATCGCTTGGATGCCCTTTGTGTGTCTGAAATATCAGGTAGCATTTAATAAGTGTACTCAAATGTCCTAGATTCTTATGCAAGTTAGACAGAATTCACAGATGTTTTTCCAAGGTCATGCAAACAGACCTAAAGGGCTTATTGTTCATTGAGAGGTCTGAGGACACAATATGGAATGCAGTCCTCATCACCTGCCATCAAGCCACAGTCTGACAGTCTCTTTTGTATGCATGTATTGTATATGTGTGTACATGTCTCTACATTGAGCATATGTATGATATGTGTGTGCATGTGTGTGTATATGTACTTAAAGTGTATGTGTGCATGTATGTATGTGTGCATGTATGTATGCATGAAAGCCAGAAGTTTCTTAATAGTTTCTTGTCTTATTTTCTGAGACTGAATCTCTCAGTGAATTTAGAACTCACTGAGTTGGCTAGAGTACTTGGCCTGAGAGCTGCGGAGCCTCCTGTCTCCATTTCCCCATGCTGGGATTGCAAATGTGTACCATCCTGCTGGGCCTTTTGGACGCAGGGATCCAAACTCAGGCCCTCATATTGTACAACAAGTACTTTGCCAACTGAGGCATCTCCCCTCTATCCTTTGTTTTTTGTTGTTGTTTTGTTTTGTTTTGTTTTGAGATAGGGTCTCATGTAACCTAGGCTGCCTTCATATACCACAAGTGCTCAAGGGTGACTTTGAGCTTCTGATCCTTCTGTTTTGACCTCCTGAGTGCCAGGATTACAGGCAGGTACTGCCATATTGGCTTATTGGGTGCTGGGGATTGAACCCAAGGCTTCGCATACAATAGGCCAGTGTGATACACATGGAACTCTATCCCTAGATGCCACTTTTCATATTTAAAGGGAAAGAAATAGACAAGAAAATTTCTGAGACGCCTGCTTGTCACTTGAAACTGTAGCTTTGCAACAAAACAAAGACTGAGGGCTAAAGTGCCAAGAGACCGCCTGCTGTTTCCAGCTAATTCAGACCATTACTGAAGAAAGAAGGAAAACCATTCTGCACATCCATAAACCCTGAGAGATGGAGCATTTTCACACAGCAAGCATCAAATACCAATCAACAGTGACCATTTTAATAACAACACGGCCTTTCTTAATTGACCCACACCACCACCGAGAGTATTTTCCCATCAAAACAGCCCTTCTCAATATCAAGGACATAAGAGTCTACAGAGGGCTGGATTGCCAAGTTTTCTTTATATGTTTTCCAGTCATCTACAGTTCATAAAATGACAGAAAGGAACAACCCTGACTTTGTTTTCTGAAGGCTATCACCTTAGGAAAACAATTATATTTACAATATGGCTTGTTAACCAAGAAGAAAGATGGTTATTTCTATATAACTAAGAAAAAAGGAAGTGATGGCTTATGATTTGTTAAAAAAAAAAAAACCAGTAATAGGGAAACTATGATATCAAAGAAAGTGGAGCGCTGCAGCTGAGGAGAGGGTGTAGTGTGCATGGTGCTTAGTGCACACTTAGAGACCCAGTGCTGGAGAGGTAGAGGCAGGTAGATCCATGGGGCTTACTGGCTGCTAGCCTACCCTATGGGCCAGCTTTAGGTCACTGAAAGACTGTCTCAAAATTAGGTAGAGAGTGTTTCTGAAGGATGACACCCAAGGTTGTTCTCAGTCTTCCATATACATACCTATACACATGTGTAGATGAACATGTATGTACATATACAAATGCACAAAAGAAAAAGCAAATTTAAAGGACACATTTTTATCTAACTAAACTTTACTAAAAATGAAAAGGAATATTACAAGGAAAGGAAAAGAACACAGAGACTTTGAAAACAACATGCTCAACAGTCAATACAATCATCACAGACAGCAGAGCCAACACTTTCAATAAAACAGTCATTTGAAACAAACAACAGTCAGCCAGTATAGTCAACAGTCACTCAGCACATCCAGCATAATCAACATACTCAACAAAGTTGGCATAGTCAGCAATTATTCAACAATCACTGTGCACAGTCAGCACAGTCAACACAATCAAACAAGTTGTAATCATTCAACAGTCAACATAATCATTCACCATAGTCAGCATAGTCAATAGTCAGCCACCGGTCAAGTCATTCAACAGTTAACACAACCAACATAGACAACACAGTCAACAGCCACCAAAGTCATTCAACACAGTCTGCATAGTCTAGACAACCAACAGTCAGCAGTCATTCAACAGTCAATACAATCATTCAACATAGTGAACACATTCAACAGAATCAACAGTCAGCCACCATAGTCAACAGACATTCAACAGTTAACACAGTCACTTAGTCATTCGACATAGATAACATAGTCCAAACAGAACACTTAGACTCTTCATATAGTTTCTGTCCCATCAGTTCCTTTGCTATAAATATTTCATTGCCCAATGAGAAATTCTTTGCTACTGGGGGCAAGTTTGAAAGTGGATTTTATAGAGAATGGACATCACTAGACTCTGGATTTTTGAAATTCTTTGTATTTTCACTTCTTATTTTGTCTGCTTTGTAAAGGACTTCCAGTCTGAAATAATCTTTAAAGTTAAAAAACACTAAACATAACTAACAGAAAAGATAAGGGCCTACTTTAGGCTATTCATATATTGGATTAGTTAGAGTGTGTGATCTTGATTGACAACCTGACTGAACTTGGAGAAATGCCAAGGAGACTGGACAAGCATACCGCGAGATGTGTCTGTGAATGTATCTCCAGAGAGAATTAACCAAAGAGAAGGTCTACCCTGAATGTGGGTGGCACCATCTTGTGGGCTAGAAGAAGGGGAGTCCAGATAGAATACAGAGGAAAGAGAAGTCCTGTAGTCAAGGCATTTTTTCCTCTCTGCCTCCTGACTGCTACAATATGAGCTGCCCTGGAACACTCTCATTACCATGATAGACTGAAGCCTTTGAAACCATGAACCAAAATAAAACTTGTGTCCTATAAGGTATCTTGCTCAGATATTTGGTTAAATTGACAGAAAATTAACACAGAAGATCACATTAAAAATGTTTCTACCCATTAGTCACAATTAAGAAACAATGGAAAGGGGGCTAGAATGTAGCTCATTAGAGTGTCCAGCATGAATGAAGTCCTGGGTTCCATCCTGTCCTTAGCACTGAAAACAATCAGTTGTTGTGGCTCACAGGACAGTTAACCTGAAGTAAGGCATGCGGCTGCACTAACAACAATAGAGACCATGCCTCACTCATCAAGGTAGGAGGTGAGCTCCAACCTTCAAAGGCTATCCTCTGACTTCCACGTATATCCTGTGGCACGCCCCTACACACAGTCACACAAATGCACATACACACAACTAAATAAGAAAAATCATTTGGTTAAATGCATGAGATCCTTGTAGATATACAAAGAGAGGGATGCTAGGCACTGGGGAAGATAAATAAAGCTGGATATGTTGTTGCTGTTTGTTTGTTTTGAGACAGGGTTTCACTCTGTAGCTCTGGCCATCCTAGAACTCCCTAGGTGGCCCAAGCTGGCCTTGAACTCATAGAGATCTGCCTGACTCTGTCTCCTGAATACTGAAATTAAAGATGCGTGCCATTATGCCTGGGTAGATACATTATTCTCACAATATCAATGTAAATAAATAATAAACAATCCCAGGAAGCATACAGTCAGTGGGAATAATCTGAATTTCATTAGGAATGAGAGGTAGACTCCATACAGTTCACAAGGTAATATTTAATTATCCTTAAACAAACAAAAAACCAGAAATAACCTACCAGCACAATCCTTCTTAGAGTGAGACAGGTTTTAGCACATAGTACTTACTGGTAATGAACCCAGGATGGTCCTAGTGTTTTCTTAAATTGAGCAAGTCCCACAATATCAATATAAATAAGCTCAACGATTCTGTCTCCTACAGTTGGACAGCCAGACCGGTTTCCAACAACCTTCTTCATAATCCTGGAGTGAGACAAATGGGGAAGAAAAGAAAAAAAGCATCAATAACTTTACAATACTAAACCTGGCAAATATGATAGGTTCAAATCATAGCTCCAGTCCCGATTAGACATAATGGGCTGATGATTAAAACCTGTCTCAGCCTCAAAATGAGATGCTGGGAAGCTGGTGTATAAACACAGCCTGTGTAGTTCAGGAAGCAGTGTTATCCATCTCCACTGCAGAGCAGACGTGAGATAGCCCACCTAAGTCATCTCTCTGAATCTTGCTATCATTAGCCTTCAGGGTGGGGTGAGAGGACTGAACAGTGTTGTGCTGATATTTCCTCCAAATTCAAATATTCTGACCTGGAGAGGGGCTCTTTAAGACTCAGGAAATAAAAACTACAAGGTTCAGGAAGTACATAAGACTCACAAGTCCCCAGAAGCTCCTGAAACACAAGTTTTTCGAGGACCATCCCGAAGGTTATATAAGCAGTAACAATGGCTTAAGAAAAGAAGATCCTCTGGCCAGCCGATTGCCTGAAAGTCATTCAGGCAGCTTGAGGAATGCAGCTTTCCTGAATTGCCAGCCATGGATTTTAGTGATGCACTTGCCTTTGAATCACAATGCTCCTTCTAAAAACCCCTCATCCACAATCCTAGTGAGTAACCCCAATAAAGTCAACCGTTTACTAGGTTGGACTTGGATGGAGTCTTTATTGACGTCCTCTCTGGGGTGAACAGATGTTCACATGTCCCCAGAAAAAGTCACACAATGAACACAAAAACCTGGCATCCGCTTACTGTCGTTTGTAATCCCTAAACACCTTCAATTTCCAGCCTGGCAGCTCTGGTAACCCCCTCCATAAGTTTCTAGTGACTCCTTACAGAACTGGCCCTGTGGCTTAGATGTTATCTTGTCATTCAGCCAGTGCTCTACTTCTCTACCCTGATATCTCTAACTTCCCATGTGTTGACAGAATGACATCGTATGTGACTGGTAAGTGAACTTGATTGGTCAGAATAAGTCTGAAGTGTAACTGCCATATACCCAGAAACCAGGCACCACCTTTGCTTCTTCTCCTATCACACAGTAATACTTGACTAGTTTACTAAGCCCCACTTGCAAGTGACAATAGTCACAAACCTCCTCCACAGTCCTCGCACTCGCGGCTTCAGACCCCTTCTGTTCCTTCTCTGGGCTTCTAAAACACTCAAGCTCTACTGAACCAATTCCTCCCGAAGAGCAGGAAACCATCCCATGAAAGCCCGGATGATCAATAATTTCACCTCTGCATCTTCAACACAGCTTATGTGCAAGCGCTAGGCATGCAGTGGTGAGATTCAACTTTGAGCACTCCCTGACCTTACATTCCAGTGTGAGGACACCTCCATCAGCAGTAATAGAACACATAAGTATGCTTATTGCTTAATTCATCTGTTGTGATTATCGGAAGACTGGCAGCTGAGTGGCAGCATGCCAACCATCTCTGCAGGCCTCATTTTGAATCCCAGCCCACTGAAGCCAGACAGAGTGGCTGCAAAGTGCATGACTTTCTAGGTTTCATGTTCTGCATATTTTAAAGCAAGCAGGAAGGCAACAGGAGACAGCCTGGCAAGGGAAGAGGGGAACTGGTTGAGGTACAGAGGACCTCAAGTTCATCTAACTTTGAAGGAGAAGGAAAGGCACAGACGTTAGATACCAGGCTCAGATCCAGGCACCCCTGCATGCTACGCCAGAAACCTCAGAGAGCTCATGTTCAGTCTGAGCACAGTTTCCTAAGCTCTAAAACACAGATGGCGAGGGCATCTAGTTCCAGGTACTAATGTTTAAATGTAATACAACATACGGGCTGCTAAGATGCTTCCTTGGATAAAAGCATTGCTTCTATCACTGGAAGCCACAGTGGAAGGAGAGAACTGAGTCCTGAAAGCTGTCCTTCTGACCTCCTCACACACCGTGGATACACACCTGGCCACATGTACCCACATGCAACAATAAACAAAACAAACAAAAAAATAAAGCCACAAAGTGTTTAGTACAGAACACCCAGTAAGTGGCTCAGTATAGTTTTAATAGCTGCCATCAGTGCTGGGGTGGGGCTGAGGCAGCACAGAGCCTGCCTGGCATGCACAGAGCCCAGGGTTTCTCATCCAGTGCCATATACATTGGACACAGTGGTGCACACCTGTAATCCCACCCAGCACTGAGGAGGTGGAGGCAGAAATCAGAAAGTCAAGGTCATCCTCAGCTACATATATTTGAGTTTGAGGCCAGCCTAGGCTACACAGACCTAGTCTCGGTATTAAAAAAAAAAAAAGTCCCAATCAACACTACTGCTGGCATAATTCTTAGTATTTCTGCTCTAAGCAAGCCTTTATCATGGTGCCCAGCATCTGGAAAGCCATGAAAAGACGGCTAAAGTTATCTTCAGACATTACTGCCAGCAACCGTGGTATATACAGTAGGAACAGGGTTGACCCCAGCTGCTCTTTACCATCTCGGCTATCCCTAGACTGTTCTCCCAAAGGTTGGCATGGCAACAGGACAACTTGCTGTGCTGGGTTAGAAGTCTCCGCATGCAGTTTTTTGGGGACTGTGGGGACTCCGGTTCATCTGTATGACCAGCTGTATTAACTGGAAAGGGACTGAGAGGAGGCGAGAGCTGAATGCAAATCTCAGTGGGACAGAAGACTCAGGGAAGGGAACAGACTGAGCTGGAAGTTAGCTAATTGTGAAAGGATTGGATCCGGGCTTTCGGGAAATCTATTGTACACATATTAAATTACAAACAGGAACTGGCCCTGCTTTAAGCGTTAGAAAATCTTGATGTTGAGCAAGCAGTAGTATGAATTTTGGCAAGAGGCAGAGAATTAGCGAGTCAATAGAGTCTTGTGCTGCAGATGTTGGGAACACCTGGAATAGGAATAGCAAAGAATAAGCGCTTTAGCTTTAGTTGTCTGGGCGTTCGTTTATGAGGCCCCGGGAGCCTGCAGCGCCAATGAAAACATATTATCCCTTTCATAGTGTTTGTATTTAGCTCCTGAAAATAATCTTCTTATCGCCTGTTTAGCGAATTATCACTCTCTTTTTCCTCCACAAGAAATTGTGCACTAATAGAGGGGCTTTACGAGTTTACTATTTCGTTTTTGTATTCTGATTTTCAGATTGAAAAAGTAATTTCCTTACTCCTTGAGCTCAGCCAGTGAGGCTGAGATCCGGATGTCATGGCCCAGCAGGTACAGAGATGTGATTAAGTCACTCCACTGAACTAGTTCACCAAGAGGGCCACCGCTGAATGCTGTCTCTGCAATCTTGAAGCCCGATTCCTTGGTCAGGAGCCCCAGGTGAACAAGGATCTGCAAAACAAAGAGGAGACACTGACTTTCTGAGCCATGCTCAGATGCTCAGAAAGCCTATGCTAAGAGATGCACGGCCGCAAAGCAGTCAGCCAGTTGCAAAGGATCCACTGAAGTCTCAGTACATGGCATGCCATTTTTCTAGAAGGTATAAAACAAGGAAAGAAATAATTTTCCACTGTTTTAGACAAATAATAAAACCATGAACTGCCCTCGGTAGAGCCATGAGTGTGAGTTATAGATTAACATGGTTTTTAAAAATGGAATATATGGCTGAGTCAGCCATGAAAGAGTCTGATGAACAAGCATGAGGTCCTGAGCTTGAATCCCTAGAGCCCAGACACAAATGCTGGGTGCAGCCGTGCATGCTCGTAACTCCGGTACAGAGGACATGGAATCGGCTGGACAGACTGGCTATTGCTTCCCAGGGCTCTCCTCAGTGGCTTGCAAGCATGTACCACTACACCTGGCTTTTTTATGTGGGATCTGGGCAGTGAACTCAGGTCATGCCTGTGTGGCAAACATTCTAGCAGTTGAGCTTTCTGCCCAGCCCTTAAGTCTGTTGCTTAAGCATAGTCTAATTATGATCTGTGAGGCTTGTTTGCTTTTTAAATATAATACCATGGAAATAAGCATATTTAATGTTTCAGTGAACTTTGGTTTCTGACTATTCAGCCAACTCAGTTTGGCAGTGGGGAGTCTGTTGCAGTGGGCACCTTCATTCTCTGGCCAGATTCCTAGCAACCTCTGGTAGCTATTCTGCTCTTGGGTAGAAGATGTCCTAAGCTCATCAAGTGCAATTTCTATCTCAGATCTTAATGAGCCATTTCCCCAAGAACCACTTATCCCACCTAGTGGAAACAGCGTTTACAGAGCAAAGGCCAGTTCTCAAGAGACTCTACATAATTGCTATTTGGAGCCTTTTCCAAGGGCCCTAGCTAGGAACGTCATTTTCCCTCAAAGACAGAGTAAACTATGGGTTCTTACTGGAAGTGTCAATTCAAATGTGTGTGTGTGTGTGTGTGTGTGTGTGTGTATAAAATATATAAACATATTTATATGTCTTCACATACTATTGTCCATCTTTTGCTAGCTATTTACTTCCTTTTACAATGAAAATTATACTTTGTAAAGACAGAAACCCAGTAAGTCACTTTCTATACTCTAATATTCACAATGGGTCTAGAATAAGATTATCGTGATAAAAGTGTTACATTTTTTCAAAGCTCTCTGTTCCATTACTGTGTTGTGCAGAAACAGAGAGCAGCCCTCCCTCATGAGCCTACATCAGAACTGATGTCCACAAGGCCAGCTTAGCTGGTTCATTTTCCTTTCGATTTTCAGATTCATCTTTCTATTTCTCTTTTTAAAATTGAGAATAGATTTTTTCGTACAATACATTTTGATTATGGTTTTCCCTGCCCCCAACTCCTCTTAGCTCCTCGCCACTTCCCCACCCATCCAACTCCACACCCCTCTCTCTCTCTCTCTCTCTCTCCCTCTCTCTCTCTCTCTCTCTCTCTCTCTCTCTCATATAAACAGGAATCTAAAAAAAAAATAAAAATAAAAACGAGCAATTCAGAATGGGACAAAGCAAACAAGCAGAAAAAAAAGAGAGGTATGGCTTTCTTATATGAAAATTTCATCCATGTAAATGGTTCCAGCGGCAAATCAACAGGTATGAAGTCCTAAGTCTGGTGTCTAAGCCGGCTACACCCACTCTGTTCCTCCCCCTTCCTTGTTAAACCATGTAATTCTTTTCTTACTGTGGAAAAATATGTCTAGCTTAACGTAGTGGCCACTGTTTTTTGTTTGTTTGTTTGTTTTGAGACAGGGTTTCTCTGTGTAACAGAGCCTTAGACATCCTGGAACTCACTCTGTAGACCAGAATGGCCTCCAGCTCATGCCTGCCTCTGTCTCTCAAGTTGTTTTAATGCACATGGTTCAGAATTGCCCATCCCCTACCTCATTTCTGAAATCAGAAGTGTTTCAAAGCCTAGGAATAAGTCATAGTGGATAAAATCCTTCTCTCTCTGTGTGTGGTTGTATATGAGTATGTGTGTGTGTGTGCGTGTGTGCGTGTGTGTATGTGTGTGTACACGCAGCGAATTCCTGAGGGAGCATGTGGTGAAGATGGCTACATATCAATATATGCCTTTGAATCATGTACATTAACATGTTGAATGTTATGTTATACTATGCATATTTTTCTATAGTATGGGAAATAATTGCAGTTACCACCTATCTTGCTATGTGTGTGTGTGTGGTATGTGTGTGTGGTATGTGTGTGTGTGTGTGTATGTACGGGTGCATACAGAGAGTTATGAGTATACAGACGTGTATGTCTGTGTATACATTCACAGGGGACAGAGGAAGACATGGAGTATGGGAAAAGAGAGCCTCAAGGCTGGGCAGGGAGAGGCCGAGCTCATCTACCTTGATGGGATGTCACTGGACACATGACCTCTCCTTTCCTGTTGTTTCCAAGCAAAATCAATTTTTAACAGAAAGCAGGCATGTGAAGGAACAGAATCAACAAACTCACTTTCTTCCGTTTCCTCTTCTCGAGGTTTTGTTTCTCGGCCAGAGACTTGATTGCCTGGATCCACGCATCAGCCATTCGCCGGATCCGAAGTCTCATCCACCGGAACTCCTCATGCTTCTTCATCATGCCGTAGAGAATGTTAAAATCTGTACGGATTTCCGCCTAGAGGGAGGGGGAGAAATGTAACAAAATGAGCAGAAGATTAAAATGCCAGAAAGCAAAATGATTTTCATGATACAATATTTTAAACCTCAGAGTCAATTAAATCCAGGATCTCAAAGTCAATCTTGACTCTGTACAGTAATAGTACCAAGGGAAGGTGCTGGCAAGATGGCTATGCACGGCCAGGCTCTTGCCACACAGCCTGACGACAATCTAAGTTCAATCCCCAGGACCTGCAGGGTGGAAGGAAGACAGCTGACTCTTCTAAGTTGTTCTCTGGTATCCACATGCTCATCGTGGCAAGCACATGCCCATGTACATATGCTTACACACATGAAATAAATATAATTAAAAAACTTTAATAAGCAAGAGGTGCTAGGGTTGCAAATTGGAACAATAGCCCCTTACTGCTGATGTGTTACAAGGGGCATCATTAAGAGATCAGAGACTGAGAAAGTGTAGTCACAGGGAGGCCTGAGCTCTGCTGACGTGTAGTTTCCACACTTAGTATACCTGATGTACCTTCAAACCCTCTGTGTCTAAATGGATTTGTGTCTTGGAGTTGTCTGCTAAGCAGCTGACCACCAGGAAAAAGCCAACCAATACTCCGAGGCTCACCAGAGGGTATCTTTCGCCCCAGAGTAAGACGAGAAATGATCATTTTCTAATTTTGTCCACATCCAAAACAAACAAAATTCATGCTTTTGTAAGGAATTCTAAAAGCTAGGGATGGTCTTTGTTTCTACCGTAGTTGAGTACAATTTAAAATTCAGACCAGAAGAATGTGAGGTCCAGGAAGTCTAGTTTTCCTGGTATTTGAATACTGATTAGAACACAAGAGAAACATGACAATATTGGTTTTTATTTCATAGAATACTTCAAGGATACCAACTTGTAGGCACTTTACCTACTAAGCTCCTTAGCAGTCACCATGGCTCACTCTTAGTGTCTGCCTCCCTTCTTGCACCAACAATCTCCCACAGTCTACACTTGAGTCCATAGACCCGGGCCACAGCCCCTTCCTCCTGGCTGCCTGTCTGTGTACATCAAGGTTTAGTGGAGCACAGCCATGCCTTATTACCCATGCTGTTCTCTGTGCTAAGACAGCAGAACTGAGTAACTTCTTTGAGATGAAATGTTTGATAAAGAGAAGAATGCTATCTTGTTTATCACATTTTTACATATTTAGAATGTGTGTGTGTGTGTGTGCACGCGCGCATGCAAGTCAAAAGACAACTTGTATTGGCTCTCTTCGGGGATCATGTGTGTCCTCAGGTCTTCAGGCTTGGCAGTAGGCACCTTTACTTGCTGAGCCATCTCACTAGCCCTATTATTTTTGCACATGATGGGGTGTCTGGTAGCCCACGATGGCCTTGACCTCTGTATGTAGCCAAGGAAGATCATGACTTATAATTCTCTTGCCTCTACCTCCGAAGCACTGGGATTCGAGGCATGACCTACCATGTCCAGTGTACACAGTGTCACAGACTGAACCCAGGGCTACTTACATGCTAGGTAGGCACTCTACCTACTAAGCTACATCCCAAACCCCTATTTGACCCTTTACAGAAAGTGCCTGCTTTGGGTTAGAAAGAAGACTTGGTGGTTAAGTAAGGTTGCTGACTGCTCTTGCAGAACAGTGGGGTTCAGCTCCCAGCACCCATGTCAGGCAGCTCCCAACCATCTGCAACTTTAGTTCAGGGATTTGATCCTCTCTTCCTGCCTCTGTGAGTTCTGACATCCACATGGTGTACATAAACCCATGTAGAAAAGTACATAGACATGTAAATAAAAACATTTAAAAAATAACAAAGGATTTGCTGACCTATGGTCTAAAGAAAATGCCCAAGTTTTCAAGACAGCATTGAAAGGTCTCTGGAGTCCCTTCCTATCTTTCTAATTGCATCTTCAACCAGCGTATCCAAACCTCTGACCTGCCTACCCAATCTTGCAGTATGATATGAAAAGACTCCCCATAGAGACATGCCTCTCTCCGTGCCACACAGAACACGGCTTGTCCTTTTAAATTCCGCTCATCATCTTCTCTATGGAATCTCCCTTGACCTCCACAGCTGAGACCATCCTTCCTCATTAATCTTCCTTAGCAGGCATTAGAGCCTGGTGACAAGCTTGGTCATTATTTACAGCCAGTCCCCTCATTAGATCACCCAAGGCCTCTACATCTGGCACCGAAGCTCATTCCTTTCTGTGGCCCCAGCATTTAGGGACCTGCAGAGAACTGCTCAATAAATAAATCTATGCTAACCGGTGTATGACTTGGCCAGCTAGACTTGAGATTTCAGCTGGCACTTCCAAAAGGTGCTGTGTGTATCACTTAGCATCTGACTTAAATACACAAGTGGAAGAGGAGTGTTCCAAAGTCATTTACCAATGAGTTATGGTCAGCTTCTTCATAGGGATTTTTTGCTCTCCAAGGTAAACGAGGACACCAATTTTCAACCTGAAAAAGATAAATCAGAAACATTAAGTATACTGGTTCATCTTTCGGCAGAAACACACAGACAGAGGGCTAAGAACCACTTCCAACTCACAAGGAGCACAGTATTTATATGGGATATTATTAACCAGATAGTAACCAAATTCCTGCCAGATGTAGGTGCCTTCTAAGGCTCAGAAACCTTCAGCAGAGGTCTTAAGAACCTGTCCTACATTACAGGGAGTGACTTCTTCCTCAATTAATCCCCACTCTTCCATAGGAGGGAAGGAGTGTCCTCTGTCAAGAGGTTAAAAGATTTGAACACTTGTGCAGGGGCATGGCAGTGTCATGGAGTCACCGTGCACCATTCAGCAAGGGCACAGATGATTTATGGTCCACTCAGGTGTGTCTAAAGGGAACAGATGGCATTCTGGCCAAAAAATTATTCTCTGATTTGAGGATCAGGAATGCAAACTGTGGTTTAATGCTAATTAGTCAAGGTTTGTTTTCTGGATGTTTGCCTGACACTGCCTCAAGAAATAAGATGGGTAACCCAGGACTGGTGGATCACACCCTTCATGTGAGTACCCAGGCTGTGACAACCCAGGATCAGATAAATGTTCTAACTATACAATGAGTTCTAGGCCAGCTTGAACTATATGAGACCCTGTTTCCAACAATAGCAAAACAGGAATGGCCTTTATTTCTCTTCAGTGACCTTACAAGAGTTCTTCCACAGTAGGATCTGTCAACACATAAGCTGTGTCCAACCTTCTAACACTGAGGCAACTATAAAGTTCACTCATAAGAATATTATAACTGAATTACAACACACACTCATACACACACACACACACACACACACACTCACACACTCTATAATGCTTTAAGCAAGTGTATAACTTTGTGTGAGCTTGCATTTATAGCTCTCTTGAGTGTCTGTGCCTTACAGGCTCAAGCTGAACACACCTGACAACTGTTGGGGGAAGGAAGAAAGGAAGGAGGAAAAGGACTGTGCTTAAAGATATTTCTTCAAGAAAAGGTACCAGAGATTAGTGAAACCAATAATTGTTAGAAAGGGACTGAAGAGAGTCTAGGCAGGGGCTCAAGGCATGGCTCAGAGTTTAAGAGAGACTCCTGCACTCACAAAGGACACAGTTCAGTTCCCAGTACTGGGGCAGCTCACAACTACCTGGAACCCCTGCTCCAGGGGATCTGACACCTTCTTCTGGCTTCCAAAGAAGCTGATCTCACTTGTATACACTGACCCCTCTTGATTAAAGCATAATTAAAATTAAAAAAATCTAGGAAAGGAAAACCAAGAAATCCATTGGGTGCCACTGACATTTGGCCTGTTTATCTAAAATAGCTACAAAATTTCAGAGATAGCATAGTCATTTATTAATTCATACAGCATCATTAAAGATGGCTCAAGAACTGGCGCCAGAAATCACCGTTCTTCAGTTGGGGGACAGGTAAGATTTTACAGAGGAATATCCTTTAAGAGTCACTGACTTGGGGACTGTAGCCTTGTGGGTTGGCAGATCAGCCAGACAAGAAAATCTGACTTCCAGGTCTGGGTAGGTTTTCAAAAAAACATGTCAGTTTCAGTAATCTAGAAGTTACTCATAATGCAAGGTGGTATTTACTGTGACCGAAAATAACTGGCCATATTTGCATGAAGCCATCTGCTGTGGAAAATGGTCAGAAAGCAGCCCAGCTCAGGGCACCAAGGCTTAAGAGGTGGCAGGAAAAGTGCACGATTCAGATTAGATACGGTTGATGTTTGTCAGTGACTGGGCTCACTCAGAAACTCTCCCCATGGGGAAAGTACAAAGCCTTCACTCATAAAAAGAGAGAATGCTGACCTGCCCGAGGCCTGTGGTCTAAATTACTGTGGACCTTCACCAGTATGACCATGACAGGCAACAGACACAGCTCTACGACTCAGGAAAACTGAGCAGAAGAGGAGCCCGACAAAGCACACCGCTTCAGCCAGTCCCAGAGACGCCCCACACATCTATGTTTCCTGCTCTGAGGCCAGACTGATTCACTTGGCACCAACTAAATTTTAGTAAATGGACTCAATAAAACATCCCTATAAAGGATATTTATAATATGAAGGCTTCGGACCCATCCTGGGCATGACTGCTAGACCTTCAACCATGCATGTAAGTGTGTATATGTGTGCACAAACACATGCACGAGTGTGAGCACACACACACAGAGTTCGATGTCAAGATGTCAAGAATCCTCACAAATAAATACAAAACTAAGTTCATTTTTAAAACTTACTTTTATCTTCATCCACTTGAGTAAATTTTTTTTGTGTATGTGATATATGTATGTTTTCCTGTGTGTGTGTGTCTGTATATGTAGATGTGTGTACATGTACAAGCTTGTGGATGACACAAGATGTTGGATGTTTTCCTCCATTACTCTTTGTCCTTTCTTTCCTTGTCCACTTCCTCCTCCTCTTCTTATTTTTCTTCCTCTTCTTCCTCCTCTCCCTCCTTCTCCCTCTCCCTCCCCCCCCTCTCCTTTTTCTTTTAGAGACAGGGTCTGTAAGTGAACCTGGAGCACATTCATTCAGCTGGATGGCAAACTCTAGGAAGCCACCTGTTCCTGTCTGCCCTGCTCTAGAGTTGCAGGTGCAGGCCCTGGTGTCAGCTGCTTATGTAGGTGCCGGAGAGCCTAGCTCAGATCCTGGTGTGTGAGCAGCAGATGCTTTACTGATGGGACCTCTCCCCAGCCCCTGAATAAATGAAGTCTATATAGTAACCTGTCAGGATAAAAAAAAAAATCTCCCCGTGAAGAATATAATGGGACAAGATAAAGCAAGACTAGGAATAAAGAAACCCGATGGCACCATGGTGTAACCAGATATTGGTAAAAGAATGCCTTCCCTCACCCTATGAAGAATCCCTTCACCCTATGATGAACCTTCCAAGTCTTACTTTGATGAAAACATAGTCAGTCCAAGGTGATTTAAAATAGGACTTCACCAGAGGACTCTCAAGGCTGTAATTGCTTTTGTGAGCTGATCATTTTTCTTAGTTCTTCGTTCTCTCAATCACTAGCTACCCCTCTGCCGCCTCCAAGGACGTCTCTGCAAATATGGAAAGTAGAGTGGTCCAACTGAGCTTTTAGGCAGCTATTTCAGCTCCGAATGCAATTGGAATGGTGGAAAAATAGATAAAGACCTTAACCCACTAAGGGAAAGTAGGCTGAGGTTTTTTTCCTCCACAAGGATGGGATAGCTAGTTGATGAAATAATTAAATTATATGTAAACCAATTACCCTGTGGGAAGAAGGGGAAAAACAAAACAAAAAAAATTTTTTTTTCTTTCCCTGGAACCTCAGAGGATTACCAGGATTGGAGGAAGGCCAGAGCTGGCGATAACTCAAGTAATGAGCAAACTGCCTTCCACAGGGCAACATTTTCCTAAACAAAAGCACCACGATGAGCATGCAGGGGAAACCATGCTTGCAGCTGATAGCTCCAACTCCTGATATGTAACTGAATTTTCTATCTGATGCATCCAGTGTCACTTAATGAGCTTGGCCCACCAGTGTAACAGCCTATCAATAAAGCTGACCCCAGGAGGAGCTCATTCCCTGACTCATAGGAATTGCCCTGATTGGAATTGTTCAGAAGAGCTAATCTCGGACTGGCTCCCAGAGTCCCTGGGTCCTATGGCTGTCTCAAGACACATTCCATCATGGCTGCCTTAGCTACGCATCTCCAGCTGTGTTTTCTCACTGCATGTGGCCCTTAGTGCAGAGGCACACGGCTGCACATCCTCCCTTACCTCTCCAATCTTATGATACACAATCTTCTCAGAAGCAACAACTCATCAAAGGCAGCCTGTAGTTTACCACAGTAAACAATAAGAAATGGGATTTGGGAGATAGCTCAGTGGATAAAATGCTTTGCTACTCATGAGTGAGGGCCTGAGTTTGATCCCTAGAGCTCATGTTAAGTATCCTGGGTGTCAGTATGTGCCTGTAATGTAAGCACTAGGAAGGTACAGACAGGAGCATTCTGGCCAGTCTAGCTGAATCAGCAAGCTCTAGTTTCAGTGAGAAACTCTGTCTCCAAAACTTAAGGTGGAGAATGACAGGAAGACATCCAACATGCCATCTCCCGCCCCTGCACACACAATTCAGACAGGTACACACACACACAAACAGGTGCACATGCACAAAATCAAAAACCATTTGAATTCATGGTAACACATCCAGGAATCAATAAAGCAGTAGCACCTCTCGGATCGAGTTCAATTTGAAGGCAAAACTCTTTCGACACAAACTAATCTTTTTAGTGTGCTAGCCACAGGCTGCAAAATGAAGAAGCAGCAGAACGAGACAGGGAAGCCTTGCTGGCCCAGAACTTCAGAACACTAATGGATATTCAGCGGAGACGGCTCTATACATTGCTTTCTTTAGAGATGAGATGTAAAGTAAAACAATTTTGACATACCTCCTGGTGATTTAGACTTCTTTGAACTGAATAGGTTTTTCAGCTTTGTCAGGAGACTGGTGAATCAAAGCAGTATGAGTTCCTAAAAGTTCTAACTGGGTCAGGCTGTTTTTTCAAGATCCACAGTATGGGAGAGTCATTGCACTCAAGGAAAAAGAAGCAGCTGGCAGACACACACAGGGATGGAGGCAGGTGAAAGGAGGAAGCAGGAACCTGCTGTCAACACTAACAGGAGAGGCCGGGTAGGTGCAACCACAGTCCTTAAGAGCCTGGTCTCTCTGGGCAGATGTTCTTTTCTGTGGAAACAGCCTCAGTTTTGGTCTCTTCTCTTGCTATTGTAGATGAAGCTGTTTTATTCAAGTATATCATTGACACCCAGGATCTCATGCTATCCATTCCAGGTAACAAACACAATCAAAACCAACCTCCAGGCATTGTAGCATAATCCCAGCAGAAGCAGAGGCGGAGGCAGAGAGGCAGAGAGGCAGAGAGGCAGAGAGGCAGAGAGGCAGAGAGGCAGAGAGGCAGAGAGGCAGAGAGGTAGAGGCAGAGGCAGTGAGGCAGAGAGAGGCAGAGAGAGGCAGAGAGAGGCAGAGAGGTAGAGGCAGAGGCAGTGAGGCAGAGAGAGGCAGAGAGAGGCAGAGGCAGAGAGAGGCAGAGAGAGGCAGAGAGAGGCAGAGAGAGGCAGAGAGAGGCAGAGAGAGGCAGAGAGGCAGAGAGGCAGAGAGGCAGAGGCTGACTGATCTCTGTGAGTTCTGGGCCAGTCTGGTCAATATAGTTAGTTCTAAGACAGCCCAAGCTGCATAACCTTGTTTCAAAAAAAAAATCAAAACAACAAACAAACAAAACTTCCATCCCTAAAACTCAATGCCTAAGAGAAGAAAAACTGTCTGTCTCTGTGTGCTGGGCATTTGGAGGGTTTTGCTTTTCTCCCTTTTGTTAATCTGTATGTGATAATGGAGGTGGGTGTGTGTTTGTGTGTGTATATGGGCCACAGACTCACCTCATCCCTCCACACCCACAACACTCATATTCCCATGCATTCCACAGAGAAGACCTGGACCTATAGTTACCGTGATCTTTCTTCTGGTAAGAGTTTAATTTTTAAAATTTAATACATTTTTATCTTTTGAAATTAAAAAATTAAAATCTCCACTGAATAAAACCAGGCCTCTGTTGATCATGGGTAACTGAAAATGCTTGGATCAAGATGCAGATGGGGCAGTGAGGATGGGGTCTAGAGCACCTATCATGGTCTCTATCGGGGCAGGAAGGAACATTACAAACACAGAACGTGACTCAGCCAGCCATGTGTAGGAGAAAGCCAGAGGCTGGAGTGATCCTTGAGAGCCCTGCTCAGGCTATGACACAGAGAAGCTGTGACAAGTCTTCCCTCTGCCTCAGAACGAGTGGATTCTAATGGGTTCATGACACAGACGTTTTACAACACAGACTGATATCAGTTGAGAAAGTCACTTCTCATCACACAGGAGAGATGGCAAATGAATTCCTCTGCAGATGATCACACAAATAACACAGACACGCTGACATGCGTCCTCCAAAACTTCTCCTTAGGTGTTCAGTGAACCTAAAACTGGCTTCATCCAGCCTGAATATGGATTATTCATATTCCATGTGAGTAGCCAGAGGAGGAGACCCATGTTCTGGAGACCAGGCACACCACCATTCTTTGTTGTCTAGCACATGACTGCCTGGTTATCATCTTCCATGACCATGAGAATAGTTCTGCAATTGAGTCTTTCATTCTAATCTGATTTCTCACTCTCCCTCACGAAATAATACTGGACGGAACTACTCTGTGAATAAGCTCAAATTCCCCTGCTTTGTGTCTCAATCTCAAACTCTTAGCAGGTTTTTTTAAGATAAGGCTATAGCTATGAGAAATTACCAATGTCAATAATTTCCAATGTCAATAAAAGGGTATGTACACCCTAATACTTAAAATCCACTAAGAACAGAGTCATTCATTCAATAAATGTAGGCATGAGGCACTCCTTTTTTTTTTTTTTAAAAACAAAACAGTTCTGGTTACTATATCAGTGATAAAATGATGATCAGTCAGAAAATAATGAGTGTGGATCAAGCACACCACATATATTTCAAATAATGACTTCCTAATAATAATAAGAAGAAATAAATGAAAGCAAGCCAAATATAAAACAAACCAAAACCCAAACCAATCCTCTTTTAAGTATTAAAAAGTGTTAGATACCCGTGGAAGCCAACTGGGAAATAAAAGTCTTTCTGGGGTCAGTGAGGCTGGTGCAGTAGAAAAGGAGGCTTGGGGCTAAAGTTCAATCCCCAGGTCCCACAAGGTAGGAGAGAAGTGACCCCTGCCTGAGACTGCCCCTTGACCATCACATGTATGCCAATGCTATGCCCATGCCCCCACACATAATAGTAAGTAAGTAAGTAATAAATATCAAAAATTATTTTGAGGTTTTCTACAGGAGCTCTTTGACTGGATAGGAAGTGAAAGTAGTTCACCTTAGTGGACATTCCTATGAGTGCAAAAAAGAAATAGAAAGGACATTCCTGCTCTCAGTTACGGCGGAGGAGAAGGTATATTCAAAGAAAGTCTTCGAGAGTCCAGAGTGGACATGATCAACACACTGAGCCTTGTCCCTTGTGGAGAAGGAGGAGGGGAGAGGAGAGAGCCAGGAGACAAGAGACCAAGAAGCCAAAAGGCAAAAGAGGGAAAAGACTGGTGAGGCCAAAGTGGCTGGGTTATATAGGGAAGAGCAGCTGGGGGAAGGGCAAGCCCAGCCCCGTCTCTGGGCTGGGGAAGTTTAGAGTAGGGGTTAGGGTACACCATCCAGAAGGGCCCTGTAACTGGTATGGGCTGAGGGATGCTGGGAGAACTTGGAGGCCAGTGTCCACTTTAATATGTCAGTAGGCATCTCGACCATTTGTCCTGGGTTTGTGACATAACACCTTATAGATAAAGAAGCACATCTAGGCCTGGGGATATTGGCCTAGCTTGTCTGAGGCCCCAGCTTAAGGTAGAAAGGAAAGTGGGAAGAGAGAGGGTGTGAAGGATGGGGTAGGAAGGAGGGGTCAACGAAAGCACAGCCTAGTAGTATAAGCCTCCTGGAAAAAGTGTGAAACACTACCCATCCATGATGCAAAGAAGATCCACAGCCACACTCTGATCAGACTCTGGGACAACCAACAGAGGGCCAGGATACAGTGCCTCATAGAGCGAATCAGCAAAAGTCAGAGCTGGACACATTGATAGTAAGCTAAGCTAAGGAAGTTTCTGGTTTTGCTTGCTGTACTGTCCCTCAGGTCTCCACACGAGAAGTCTTGTTAAACTCACTGGCACCCAAACCAGGCAGGAACAGCCTGGCTGGTGGCTCAGTATTAGCATGGCAACTCATCACTGGGACACAGAAATGTCGGGGGGAGCAGGGGCTAATCAGATAGCAGGGTGTTTGCCTAGGATTCATGAAGCCCTGGGTTCCATCCCAGTGCCACCAAAAACTGGATATAAGTGTGCACTTGGGAAGTTCCAGGTCATCCTCAGCTAAATAAAGAAATTGAAGTTGAGGCTAGCCTGGCTATATGAGACCCTTGTAAAAACCATGAAATGTATTTTGAGCACATAACACACACTATCAGACAACCCTGATAGGTAGGTAGGCAGATGGCTCAGTGGATAAAGAACAAGTATGAAGGTCTCACACCTGTCTCCTAGACTTCTACAGCAAGAGGATGCAAGGACCAGAATGTTCCCAGGGTCTGAGGGCCAGTGAACTTTGCTATACACAGCAGAAAAGCAACAGAGACTCTGTATCAAGTTGGAAGGTGGGAACTAACACTGGAAACTCTCTTCTAGCTGCCATGCATGCTCTGCAGCACACTAATGTCCACATTCACACACACACACACACACACACACACACGTACACAGACACACACACACACGCACGCATGCATGCACACATGCACATGCACACATGCATGCACACAAGCAGGCACACAGGCATGCATACATGCATGCAAATGCTTGAGCATACACAAACACACACAGGCACACACACACAGACACACACATAGACACACATACACACACAGACACACACACACACACGTACACAGGCACACAGGCATGCATATATGCATGCAAATGCTTGAGCACACACAAACACACACAGGCACACACACACAGACACACACACACACACACACACAGATTAAACATAGAACAGCTAGGAGTTGACTGTATTGGAGCCCCGCCAACCACATGTTCCAATGAGGACAGACACACTAATTTGGGGTTTGACAGCTCTTGCTCTTTCCCCCTGAGTTTTTCTGAGGTAGAGAACAGGAAAAGATGTTCACTATAAATGGCATTAAGAAAGAAATGTCATTAAGATTAATTCTGGGAGGACAGTTGTGGGAAAGGGGCAGAGACATCAGTCAGCTATACACAGCTCCCCCAAGTTGGGATAGCTTGAAAAATCCCTTCGCAAAGGGCATCTTAACACTCAGGCAGCAAGAACAATGAACGCATGGAGATGAAAAGATAGAGATGAAGTCTGGGTGCAGAAAATGGAAAGATCTCAACCATAAATTTCAGCCAACTGCCAGGAAATCTTATCTTATGGAAAGAGAATCTCCGACTTCACACAGACAAACATGTTCAAGGCACATTTTGGTCTACTCGGGCAACAGCCTGGAGGAATGTTTAAAGCATGCCTTGACCTGTTCCCACATGTCAGTTTTGCTGTTCTGATTTTCTCCTGCAGCCTGAACAGTCAATTCTTGAAGACTGCCCACTCTGACAGATTAGTCTCTGTAACACCATTTCCAAGTTATCTTTCACAGCCCACACAGGCTATAAATCCTGATCATTGTGCGGGTTATTAGGATTTCATTTCATGCTTGCATTCACAAGCATTTAAGCTTCCAACCTTTCCTGTTGGGCATTAATCTTGGCAGTAATCAAGGGATTAAGTACGCTGAATTTAAACTCAAGGTTAATAGCATGCTCAACCAATATTGGTTTTACATATTGCCAAGGGAAAACTGGAAGGCAGGGACCTTTATGTCTATTGTTCACGAAACAGAAGAAACAGATTGATGGGTAATACATGAAACTGCTTCTTTTGTCCCATTAGGAAGGTCACACACACATAGACACATGCAAGTGCATACACATCTGTCCATTTGGAGCAGTAGTTTGTAAACATCTTAAGATCTAGCAATAAATCACCAGCTAATTTGATTATCTCATACTAAATATACCTGTAGTAGCTACAAAAATGGTTTAAAAAATCAAATCAACCAAAGGCTGGGGAGATGGCACAGATGGTAGAATGCTTGCCAGTCAAGCATAGGGACCTGATTTCTACCCCTAGGCTGTGTATGGTGGTGTGCACTTGTAATCCCAAGGCTAGGGAGATGGAGAGACAGGCAGATGCCCAGGCCTCACGGGCCAGTCAGCTTAGAGTACTTGGTAAGCTCCAGGCCAGTGAAGGTGTCTGTTTTGAGAAAGAAGGGGTGTATGTAGAGGCTCAGGAGACAGCTCAGCGAGTAAAAGGCTTACATGATCAGTTTAAGCCTCCACCCCTATAAAAACCAGGAAGGCATGGCAGTCACTTATAATCTCAATACTTGGGAGGTAGAGACAGGAGACACTTAGGGCAAGTTAGCTAGGCAGATTAGACAGAACCAGCTACTTCAGGGTTCAGTGAAAGATACTGCCTCAATAAAATAGAGATAGAAGAAGGTGACTGGCTTCAACTTTGGTCCTCCACATGGAAATGCACACATGTGTGCCCATACACACATGGTTATATAGACAGGAACAGGAAATAAAAAGCGAGCAAGCAAATGATGATAAAATAGACAGTACCTGAGGAACTATGTAGAGGTTGACCTCTACCTCTTCATGTCCCTCTGGCTTACACACACACATACAGAAAAACCATGGTACCAACGAGTCAAGAGATCTAGAAAAGTATGTTGCTGGCTAGGTTTTGGAACAATGATATAAAAAGAAAAAGACAACCTAGGTATCAAATACATGAACATCATCCATCAATGCACTATAGATGGGTGTCGAAGAAACTTGCTCTGAGCTTTGTAAGAGTCACTAGCCGTAAATGTTGTGGACAGCTGAATTGAATTAATACGCCCCAAACAAGGGCAGTTGTAGCAATCACTGTGCACGGCCTTGTCTCTATAACGGAAATAGCCATACGGCTCAAAGAAACTGACGGACAAAGTGACCTGCCAGGTGATGAAGTACGAGGCTGCCAGAAGAGCTGAATCACTCGCATGCTCTCACTGCACAGCGAGTGACACCTGGCTTTCATTAGCTATGACCTGGGAGCCTGGTGGGGTTTCTCCTGTTTGGAGGGCAGGCATCAAAATTACGGAGTAGTAGAAATTAAACAATGGAGGTCACCAACTGAAATCAGCTAATTTGGGCTGTACGCCCGACACGAGTGGGTTTTAGCACAGGGAGAATGCAGAGCCAGCGGCTGTGGCTACTTAGCTGAGTTTGTAGTCCTTTAAAATAAAGGACTGAGGAGGCACTAAGTGTGGAACACTGAAACCAGGCGACCCAACTTTTGCAGTGCAGCTGCCCATGGCCTGGCTCTCTACCCCCTTTTGGTCATGGCCAGCAGGTGACATGCGGCTGGGCATCTGCAGCATCTGGCATAAGTAATGTTTCACTCTGCTTGTAACTGCCCTGGAGGGGGTGGAAGATACTACAAAGACAAATCTATGTGTGACCCTCTCTCCACAATCTAACCACAGAGACCATGGAGCCCAAGGAAAGGCCGATGCCTAGTGTCAGCCATGGGGAGGGAGGGTTTGTCTCCTGGAAAGAGACTTTACACACTTCTGACAACTTGTCAGACCATCTTGCAAGAGAGACCAGAACTGAGGAAATGACAGTGGGCAGGGCCATTCATTGTCCAGGACTGCTTAGCCATGAACAGCTCTGGCCCTCTATTTCAACCTTACTACAGGACCCTGAAGACAGACTCAGGGTGGGGTCACTGGCCCTCTTTATTTGCTCCTCTCTTCAAGATGGTCACTTTGAAGACGCCTTCTCAGCTTTCACTATTGCTTGTCTCTAATTGGCATATTGGGGACAGTGACTAAGCCTAGCTTACCAGGGATGCCGGAGCTCAGGCTTGACCCTAACAACTCCAGAATATTCTGGCTATCTCGCAAGCCCATCCCTAAAGAAGGGAGCCGCTGACTGTTGGTGCTACACTGCTGTCACCAGTGTGGTGTCAGGCAGATGACAAGCAGCTGAGAGCTGCCATAGCTCACATAGAGGTTGTACTTTGGAGGTTTTAATTGAAAAGGATTTGTAGATTGCAAGGTGGTTAATGGCCAAGGAGGTCATAGGTAGGAAGGATACTACTTCTATTGTCTTGATAAATGGACATATATATCAAACTGCCTTCTATAGAGTTTCATTTATATGACACTCATCCTTGGTCAGAGAAGACTCTTTCTGCAGTGTACAGTGTGTGGAGACTCTTGACTGGTGGAAGTATTGAGAGTAAGTGTCTCTGGAGTGCTCAGCCCTAAATGGCCATCTATACAAACCCCTCCCTCACAAGCCTTAGGCAACATCAGGGAAGGGACCAGGATGAATGAATGTTAGAGGCAGAGGATGGGGAGAGAGCCGTGGCATACTGTCTTTTGGACATGAGATGGTCATTGCACTCAGGATCCATTGTAGCTATGGTTACCTGGACAAGACTTACACAGGGTCAGGCCAGTCAACATTCCAGCCAGCAGAGCTAATTAGACTCCGTGGATTACTAAAGAAAACAAAATGAGAGGACACGAAGGTAAAAGGGTTGTGTTGGGAGTGTGTGGAGGGAATGGGAGGGTGGGGATGGCTGAGACAGGATCAGGATACAGTGCAAACACATGAAACTGTCAGATGCTTTAAATGGGCAGGTTGGTTATGGCAGCTGCTGCAGTTGTCACTCACTGCAAGCGAGTATGCTAAGGCAACGGTGGAGGGAAATGAAGGGAGGAGCACGTCCTGAATCGAAGGTTCCAGTCCATTCCTCAAGCAACTTTAGGTCTTCTAGGTGTCTGTCTCTGTTCTGATGCTAAACCCCAAAACTAGCCCAGCTCTTCCCATAAAGACTGCAAATGCAACAGCAGTGCCTGTATACCTATTGATTGTGTTTACAGAGTAGGTCAAGCTAAGATGGCTTTCTCATTTTGCCAACTTCAAGAGAAACCTGGTGTGTGATAATGAAAGGAAACAGGTCTCAGAGTTCAACAAAATAGGAGCGTTATAAGACAGAAAAAAAGAAAAAGAGAAAAACAAAAAACCTAGACTAACAAACAGGCCCAAACAGCTGTATCCCTCAGCATTGTGTGTGTGTGTGTGTGTGTGTGTGTGTGTGTGTGTGTGTGTGTGTGTCAGAGAGAGAGAGAGAGAGAGAGAGAGAGAGAGAGAGAGACAGAGAGAGAGAAATACTTACATGAAGGTGCCCACAGAGGCCAAAAGAGGGCATGAGACCACCCTGAAGCTAGTTAAAGACTGTCATTAGTCTGACATGGGTGCTGGGAACCAAACTCAGGTCTTCTATAAGAGCAGCAAGCATTTTTAATGCTAAGTCATCTCTCCAGACCCTTGCCCAGGAGTTTAATACTACAAGGAAAGGAACTGACTTTGAGGACTGGTCTCAATTAATTTCACATAACTGGTTCTGTGTATCAGCTCCTAACAACACAAATGCAACATCCCACATGGAGACTAGCAGTCATGGGCAAGTGTGGTCCTCACACTCATGCAAAGAATATAGAGTAATGTGTATTCGTTGGCATCCTTAGGCATTCCACAATGCACATGCTTATCAAAATGCCATGCTACAAAGCACACATACAGTCCTTAGCAGTTAAAAAGGCAGCCATAGGACTGGAGAGATGGCTCAGTGTTTCCACATAACCATGTGGATATGAGTTCTAAGCCACAGCACATTAAAAAACAAAAAAGCTGGAAGCGATGGTGTATACCTGTAACCCCAGCACTGAGGTGGAAATGGGGAGATCCCTGGGGGTCACTGGCCAGAAAGTGTAGCCTAATTGCTGAGTTCTAGACTTAGTGAGACTGTGTTTAAAAAGTAACGTGGATGGTCATGAGAGGAGATGTATGGCCTTCAACTGAACACCCTGCCCCCAATCTCTGGCACAAAACAAAACAAAATACCAACCAACCAACCAACCAACCCCAGTATCAAGGAAGAGTCCAGTTTCTACATGACTAGAAGTTATAACAGATTCTTATCTTATTAGACTGGTGACTTGACTCACTAATCTAAAACAGAACAGCAAGCCCATCCAGAATGTCCTCGAATTAAGGATAATGTGAAAACATAAAATATGTCACCTATGTTTACTGAGCATCCTCTGTCTGCCAGGCCCTCTCCAAGGACATTCTGATGTGAATCTGGGCGTCCCCACGCCATTTCAATGGGAGGCAGATGTTTTTAAAAACAAAGAGAACTACAACCAGAAGAACTTGAGGAAACACATTGTGTCACAGAGATTGAGAAATGGTGAAAGAGCAAATATGATGTTCCTAGGCCTGGACTTTTCAGGAGTAACCATCTGTCCTGCAGCTGTCCCTGAGTGTGGGATGATACAATAGGCCCTTTTCAGAGTCATTTTTAGAGCCTGATAATAATAAAGTTCCATATTACTTATTTTGATAACTACTCTAATACAAACCCTGACAAAAGCAACTTAAAGGAAGGGTTCATTTTGGCTCAGAGTTTTGAGGACACAGTGCATGCTAGGAATGCACGGTGCCAGATAGTCACATGGCATCAACATCCAGGAAGCAGAAGGAGAGGGATGATGGTGCTCGCTCGGCTCACTTTCTTCTGTTTATTCAGTCTGTCTCTCCAGCCCATGGGACCACATTTAAGTTACATCTTTCCTCCTTAGCCCATTCGATACATTTCCTTACAGACATGTTCAGTGCCTCGTCTTCTAGGTGATTCTAGACCCTGTCAAGCTGACGACCAGTGTTAACTACCACCGGGTTCCCAGATGTCACAAGTGGAGCCATCTCTCCTGGTTTGTGGTTATTTATACCCCTCTTTTCTTCCTCTCCCATCTGAATCTCTCTCTTCTTTTTCCTATTAGACTTTTAAGATACAGGATGCCTGGAGCAGTGACAAGAAAATGAGCTCTCAGTAGATGCCGACAACCCAGTGACTACAACAGAGGCCAGTAAGCACTCACTGAACTGAATCTGCTAATGAGAAGAAGCAAGAAACTGGTCTTATGCCAAGACTACTGAAGCCTAACTGCACCTCAGGAAGAGAATAAGTCTGGGCCTATGAAACCACGGTCTCTAGACAGACCAGTGCGCTAGGTCTGCCTGTCCCTCAGACCCCCACTTTCCTCTCTCTTGAGCATCTACCCTTCCTCCACTAGAGCATGGTTAGGGTAGCAATTTTAAGTGTTTTTTTTTTATTAGTAACTTTTTCTTTTAATGTTAATCAAAGGCTTTATAAGTTTGGTAATGTTCAATAACAAGATATCCATACAATCAGAAGTGTAACCCAATACCTAACCTAGATATATCAGCTATCTTTGACTGACAGAGATGCACGAACATCTGCCTCCATATTCCCCTCCCCCTCTCTCTCATCTCCTAGCTCCTCCTCTCCTTCTCCTCCTCCTTATTCCTTCTCTTCCTCTTCTGACTCCTCCCACCTTAGCTCCTCTACATATCATAGGGTAGCAATTTTAAACGGAATGAACCTATCATAAGCCATGTCCTTGCCCTTCAGTCCACTACATTACTTCTCCACATCTTCCTAGTTTTGGTCCAGGATCTGGAGAAGAGGCAGGGAAACTCAGGCAGAACATGACATTCTTCATCTCCTTAGCCCTCCCAAATCCACAAATGAGCCATGGTTGTCAATCAGGACCAATGGCCAGATTCTGGCTTCTTCCATGCCAGGGAAGGGATTTTCAAAGGAAACTGCAAAATTAAACTGGGTGAAGAGTCTTTCCCTCGGGGCAGGAGAGGTACTTCTAATTGAGTTCTCTATGGGGTGAAGGTCACCCACAGCCTGATTCTCCTTGCAGAAGGAAATGAGAAGGCTGCAGAAGCCAGCAATCAGGGACAGGCTCAAACAAATGCAAAATCAGAATGTCAGCAGCTGAGGAGGAACTCCCAGGCTAGCCTGAGCTAACCAGAAACACCCAGGCTAGCCCGTACTTCTAATTTCTAGAAGGTATTTTACTGTCATTGGTGCAGGGATTCCCCTGATTTCCAGGGAACAAACCTGTCAAAGAAAATGTAGGTCCTCAGTGGTAGGGTCGTGGGATCAAAGCCCAGTGCTGAGGGATATGAGGGCTGACCATGATATAATGAAGGAAGTAGGTGTGCTAGCTACTTACCTTTGTAACAAAATGCCTTACAAAAGCAACTTAATGAAGAACAGCATTTACTTGGGTTCAGAGTTTGAGGGTACAGTCCACTGAGGCAGGAGCACCAGGATGCACTGCATCACAGTTAGGAGGGGGGTCTTCTCACCTCAATTCACCCAACCTACAAACTCCCTTACAGACACTCCCAGAGGTCTGTCATGATTCTAGGTTGTGTCACCTTGACAGTCAATGCTAGCTATGGCACAGAGAGAATGTGGACGTGGGAGACGGTGCATGTGCCTTACAGTACTGGTGACTTAGGTTTGGTCATCCAAATAAGACATGCTAGTCACTTTATGGTACAGAAAAGAGAGGCACCCAGACTGCATAAGGAAAACCATGGCAAGAGCATTTAATTCAGCCTAAAAAAATGGAGATATTCTATAGGGCATCACCAAGGGGCTGTCACCATGGGGCAGAATAATGAAAGAAATGATAGACCCAGCCAAGGCTGCCCAGCACCTATGTAGGCCCCAGGGATGTCTGGTCCAGAGGAGATGGTACAGGTAGCTTCTAACTCCCTATTAGGTTCTTCCCCTGCAGCTAACAAACTATACTTTTTAAACCCGTTTTATTTGTCTTTTGAGACAAGTCTCATGTATCTCAGGCTTTCCTCCAACTTACTATGTAGCCAAGGATAGCCTGAACTTCTGACATTCCTCCTCCAATCTCCCTAGTTATTAGGACTTTAGGTTTACGCCACTATGCCCAGTTTAGGCAGTTCTGGGGATGAAACTCTGGGTTTTGTGTAGGCTAGACAAGCACTCTTTCCAAAGGAGAACCAGAAGTCACCTGAGCCAGGGACCCATGGGGTCTGTTAAATGTTCTGTGGCCTTTAAAAGACCTGCATTGTAAATGTACATAAACAAATGAAAATCTGATTTCAGAGAGAAAATAATAAGGATGGTGACAGGAGGTAACTTAGTCCCTAAGAGTACACATGGCAGCTAACAGCCCAGGGAGAGCGGCCTACCATGGCTCGTCACAAGAGAAACACAAAACAAAACAATGAGTCCTAACTTCAGGCTCATTAAGACGGTCACCATTCCCAAACTAGAAGGCAGCATGTCTTCGTGAGCACTTGGGAAAGACTTAAAAAAGATTCTGGCAGTGTGTTTTCAGCCTTGTGGACCCAGTGTCTTCCTCCCCAGGCTGAGTACTCTGTGGACTATGCACCAGGCAGGCTTGTTTTCTCAGTCTGGGCCCACTACTTGGTGGATCTAAAGATAACTAATGATTTGTTCCCAAGGGAAGGGCTGGCAAGATAGCTTGGGGTAAAGGTGACTGTCACCAAGACAGATGACCTAAATGTGCTTGGGACCCACATCAGAAAGAGAACCCCACAAGTTGTCCTTTATACTCTACTTGTGTGCCATAGGCCCTGTGCACGTATGCACACACTAAATAAATTAAAATTTTACAAAAGGAATAAAGAAACCAAACTAAAAAAAAAAAAAACCTGGTGAAGATTGAAAGTCCTGCAGTCTGTGTATTTTGCTGAAATGTGAAGTTAAAGCAAACAAAACAGTGAATCCAAGCCTGTTCTTTCTTTATGGGAAGGAGTCAGGAGGAAACGAATGCAGTCGCTGCTCCTTCATCTTTTTTAGCTTCTCCAACTCCAGGCTCAGTTACAACAGAGCCTCAGTGCAGACGCACAAGTCCTCAGAAAGACTCACCTCACTGAGGTAAATAAAAAAGGAGCAGGAGGTCCCGTCCACTCCGTAGTCTGCGTAGCAGGGGTCCGAGCGCCACATGTCCTTCATCCACTGAAATGAGAGGAGAGGACAAGGCTGAGGAGAGGGGAGGGGGCAAAAGGCTCAGTGGAGTGAGTGACTCACGTGGAGGCTCATGGGTAGAGCAGAGCCAAAGGTTCCTAAGCTGAGGGCCAGGTGACTAGATGTTCAGCTCCTGGAGAGTTGCAGATGCTAGCCAGAGCAGAGCAGAGCAGCTCAGTGTAAACAGACGCAGTGGAGGCCAGACCACAGCGGCCCTGCTATTCAACACCCTCAGGAGGTTCCACAGCCACAGCACAGAGCCTGCAGTGCAGAGCTCAGGCCAAATAGCACAGAAGTGTCAATGAGGCTTACAGCTGTCCCCAAAGGACATCAGGGAAGTTCCTAGGAGGTTCTCGCTATTCTTAACAAGGATTACTTGAATGACAACTTTTCTCTGAACACCACTGGCCAGTAGTGGTTTCCAGGAACAGGCCAAACAAATACAATTTAGTTTTCTCAAAATAATTTAAGACAAAACAAGAAAAGGTCAGGAATCCAGGTATGTACTGGGAATAGCAGCTCTGGGAACAGCCAGGCCAGCCTACTGGATGAGCTTTAGGCCAGTGAGAGACCCTGTCTCAAGAGAAAGCTGGATGGTGCCCAAGGAATGACACACGGGGTTGTCCTCTGGCCTCCATACCTACATGCACATACATGTTCATCTGCACAGATCATATACAAGAGGCCAGGCTGCAGCTCAGTATGGAGCGCTTGCCAAGTGTTCTGGAGACCTTGGGTTTGATCATCAGTGGGAATGCACAGTTAAGAACGGGTGGCCAAATGTCTCTGGGCACTCATTTGTGTGTGCAGATATCACATTTACATCATAATCTGGACATGGAACAGGACTCGGGAATTTAGGAGGAAAGAGGAATTCTAACTAAGGTGGAACTTGAAGGATCACCTGGAGATGAAAGGCTGGGAAAGACAGAGTGGACACCAGAAGTGGTCCAGGTTCTCAGTCTGAGTGCTGAAAGCCACTGCTGACCTGTACCCCATGGGAGTGGCAGAGAAGGGCCACCACTAATAGGATAGAAATACCCTGGAAAGATTTGCTTCAAGGCTCAGTTGACCACCAGCATCTTTGGGAGGGGAAAAAGACGGAGGGTATTGGGATGAATAGACATAACTTCTACTTTACCTTGATTTTCCCCTCGCAGTGGGGGTAGCCATCCATAGGAGGCAATACACATTTCTCTTGAACTCCATTAATGATATCTGCAAAGAATAGGAAACAAACCATGAGAACCATAATACAGAAGCCCAACATCACAGTCCACGTAGGCTGAAGGATAAACGGAAATAGAGAGGTCTCCATGGAGGCAAGGTTCTGGTCCATGCATCCCCTCCAGCTACAGGCATGGCTGTAGCTGTAGCAGAATGCTGTTGCTGGGAGTCAGGGGGGTGGTGGTCTGAATGAAAATGGCCCCCATGGGCTCACAGGGAGTGGCATTATTGGAGGTGCGGTCTTGTTGGAGGAAGCATCACTTGGGGTGGGCTCTGAGGTTTCAGAAGCTCAAACCAGGCCTGCCTAGTAGCTCACTGTTTCTGCTGCCTGCCAGATGTAGAACTCTCAGCTATCTCTCCAGCACCACATCTGTCTGCATGCCACCATGCTTCCTACTACAATGATAATAGACTAAACTATAAGCCAGCCCCAGCTTAAATGTCCTTTAAGAGTTGCTGTGGTCATTGTGTCTCTTCACAGCAATAGAAACACTAACTATGACAGAGGGCATGCCACCAACAAGGAGATTCTCTGGGATCTTAGTAGTCCTTAAAAAGAAAGGTATGTCAGCATCTATGACAGTCCTTCTTTCTCACCCCTCTCCCCCACATATGCTTGAGTTCCTGTATATGAGGGCACACAAGTGCATGCAGGGGAGGCCAGTACACCATCTCACATGTCATTCCTCAGGAACATTCCATAGTTTTGTTTTTTGTTTAATTTTTTTTTTGAGATATGGTCTCTCACTGACCTGGAACTCACCACATAGGCTAGGCTGGCTGTCCAGCAAGCCTCAGGGTTCTTCCTACCTCAACCTCCCAAATGCTGGGATTACAATTATGTGCCAACACACATGGCTTCCTAACATAGTGAGGATTAGACAAATCACTGTAACCATTTCACCATGATCTCCAGACTCTGCAAAGCTTCATTCTAAGAACCCAATCACCTTGACTTTTATTTAGAACTGAATGGCATCTGATAGGTTAAAGGTACCTGGCTATCTCCCCATCATGGTTTTAAAGGAGCCGTGGGAAGAACAGACAAAAGTGAGCTTATAATCCCTGCCCCTAAACTTCAGGAACTACGGCCATCTGTCTGTCCTCCCACTGGAAAGTGAGTCAAATCTTCCTGTTTAGCTCTGTTGCCAACAGCCAGGATAAGCATCTTCAGGAGGGAGGGTGACACTCTGCCCCTGGTACCTCACACACATTTCCTCTCAAAAGATAAAGGGTCTCCAGCAACTGTTTTGTATGTACAACAAGGGAGCGTTTCTCCGTTTCTCCTCGTATATCTGATAGGAACACGCGGCCACCTTATCAGATGGCCCCTGCAGAGTAAGTGCACACAAGCTCTGCCACTGGCCCAGTGCTGGGCACCAGCCTGAAGCCAGCAATCTCTACATTTGACCTGGAGATAGAGCTCTTGCAAGCACTTCCCTCGGCCAGCTTAGCTATAAGAACCAATGAGTAAATCAGAGGGAACTAGCCAAGGTGAAAGACCATCTCCTGCTAGAAATGATCCAATACAACTCATGCTCTACTTGGAAAAAGTGAATTTCTACAACTAGGTCCCTGACAGATGTTTTAGTACTTTATGTTGGTTCTGATAAAACAATGTGATCAAAACCAAATTTGGCTCCCAGCCCATCAACTGAAGAAAGCCAAAGCTGGAACTCAAGCAGGGCAGGAACCTGGAGGAAGGAGCTGAAACAGAACCACGAATGAACATTGCTTACTGGCTAGCCCCTCAGGACTTGCCTCAGCTGCTTTCTTATACAACCCAGGACCACCTTCCCAGGGGTGGCCCCACCTACGTCCATCATTAAATAAGAATAATAGACCACAGGTGATCCAAAGAGCCAATCTTATGGAGGCATTTCCTCAAATCTTTCTTCCCAGATAGGCAGAGGTTTGTGTGAAGTTGAATTGCACCAACCAACCAGTACACCACATATTCTAGGCAGAAGATCTTAAAGTCACAGGAAGTTGCCTGCTTCCCAATGGGCCAGAGAAGCCAAGGTGTAGCTAATCTACAAGATGTGGCCTTTTGGGGAACACGAAGGTTGAGTGTCCCTTGTTTGAGATGCTTGAGACCCCTGTTTCAGACTTCACAGTTCTTCATATGTTCATAGGCTTGAACATACGAATGGTTGTACATTCCCAACAGAATATCCCAAATCCAAAGTCTCCAAAAGCAGAGCTTCCCTTTTGAAATGATGCTATTTTTATTATTTAAGTAAGCTCTCACTCATGTATTGCATGCTGCACACTCCCCTCATGCTCACCACTCTTCACTTTTCTTGCTGGTTGGTCCTCCTGTTTCTCCCTTGCTGCAGTTTTATTTCATATCTCATATGGAGACATATACATACATGGTATTCTATATCTGTGTGAAATATAGAACCACAGTGAGAGAAAGCAGGGTGCATTTGTAAGACCAGCTTAATTCTCCTATACAATTCCAGTGACATGGGTTTTTTGTTTGTTTTTTTGTTTTGTTTTTTTGTATTTTTTTTCCCCAAATAGCATCCACCAACCTCTATACCACTTTGGAAAGCATGTTTTGTGTTTCATTGGTTTTTCTGGATTTTGGCTTAAAGAGCTGGAAGCATCATCTGCCTCACACTTTACAGGAGATTTCCCACAAGCATACATGCTGACCCTCTGCTTTTCCTGATTCCTAAAACTACAGTCTAGAGAGATGAGAAAGATTCCCTAGTTCAATGAGGAAGCAAATGCAAATTCAGTAAACCATTTCTGTTTAAGGCACCATGAATCTCTACCATAAGGCTTTTTCCTTTGGGGTGTGTATGTGTGTGAGTGTGACTCTGTGTGTGTGAACACTTACACACCAAGCATGGTGAGTGGAGGTCAGAGGGCAACCCCAGGTGTCAGGATTCAGCTTGTGTCTCCACTGAAACAAGGTCTCTCATCCACTGCTGTGTAATTCGAGACTAGCTGGTTCCTGAGTTTCTGGGGACTCTGTCTCCATCTCTAACCTTGCTGCTGGAACACTGGCATTAGAGACTGAGTCCAGATTAACGTGGTTTCTGGGGAGTGAGCTCGGGCCCTCACGATCATGTGGCAAGTGCACTGAGCCATCTCTCCAGCACAGATTTTCCTTCTAGGTCAGGATTATTTCCACTCAGCTGTGTCTAGGTATTCACAGGCACACACCACAATCACTTCACTCATGCTCTGGCTGGGAAACATGAGCAGAGAGTGTGAGGGGGGTAAACTGACCAAATATTATTCTGCTTAGAAAGGCACCTTCGCTAGCCCGCTGGACTTGCTAAGTAAGAATCCAAAGCTAGGGCATTATCCATGTGCAAACACTATAGAACTGAACAGAAATTTACATGAAAACACACTGCCATACAGGGGGCTGAGAGATGGCTCAGCACGTAAAGTAACTGCTGCTGCACAGGAGTGAGGAGCAGAGCTCAGGTCCCCAGCACCCACATACATGCTGGGCATGGTGTCACAGCCTGCCTCTAATGTTGGTGCTGTGAAGGCAGAAGACACAGGGGATTCCCAGAGCATGCTGGCTAGCTACAGTAGCCAAACTTGTGTGTTCAACTGGCTTCAAGAGAGAGGCCCCACCTCAAACCACAAGCTGGAGAGCAACCAATGAAGACATGTGGCATCAGCCTCTTACCTCCACAAGCATGCACACATGTGTACACATGTGCATGTATGTTGACATACATGTGAAAACACATGTACCCATGCATGCACAGGACACATACCTACATTAACCAAAAAAAAAACCTCCAAAAAACAATTTAGCCAAACTATCACTGACTATTTATTCTTCCCTTTGTCATGTGCTCTGTTCTTACCTTCCTGCAGGATTATCTGCGTGATTATGTTTCTAAGCATTAGTCAGCAGGGAAATCAGGTGAGGGACACTGCAAAAGAGGGACAAGCCAGGGAAGGGGAAAGTAGCTTGATGTGTGTTCTAACACCAGAGAGCTTTACTGAGGATAATGAAAGCCCTATGAGTGAAGACAAGCAGCCAACCCTCTAGGTCTAAGGGGGGAGATAACTAGAGAAAGCCTCAGATGCAGGGCAGCATGGGAAGACCTACGTCAGGACAGCTAGGTAGGTACTGCAGGCCAAAGGGTTGTGAACTCCAGGCTCACAACCCAATGTCTAGATTACTACTGGAAGCAACAGGAAAGTTGCTGGATGCTAATGTAGTTTGGGGAAGCCACCGATATTCATTGAGTAGAAAAAAAAAACGCTGACCATTTTATTTTGGGTGTTAAAGATAAAATCACATTAAGGATAAGAACATACTGTACTCCAAAATAAAACTACCACATAAGATCTTTACAGTTGAACAGAATTTTATATCCAACATAAATTATTTGGGAGTTGAAGCTCACCTTACACTGGTAGCTCAGCTGGTAGAGTTCTTGCCTAGCATGCACAAAGCCCTAAGTCCCATCCCTTGTATCCCCATAAAGTGGATGCGGTTACACATCTGTAGTCTCAGTATGAGGGAGATGAATGCAAAAGGGTCAGAAGTTTAGGGTTATCCTTGGCTATACAATGAGTGCATTCCCACTTAACTGTGGAAAGGGATAGAATTCAGCCTAGTGAGGAAGGTGTAGTGTCAGGAGCAGGAGGCTGGCTGGCCACACTGCATCCTAAGACAGGAAGTAGACAGAGAATAGGAAGTGGTCCAGGGATGTAGAACCTTAAACCCCCCCCGCCCCAGCAAACTTAATGCCATACTTCTGTCAGCAGCTTTCCACTTCCTAAACGTTTCCTAACCATCCCAAACAGAGCCAGCAGCTGGTTAATCACTAGATTAACCACTGAGACACAGAGTATGGGAGACAATTCCCATTCAAACCACTGGCCTATGCACCAAACTCTTGGGAGCCTCTCTCTTCACTTAGGAATTGTTGCAAAGCATTCTAAGGACCTAGTCACCCTTCCTGGGCCAGGTACTGATGCCTGCAATGATAACACAAGATCTCACTTAACCTCAGAGCAACCATGACAGCAGACCCTGGGATGCTCATCGTGGAATACTGCACAAGGGTCTCGCCCCATTAGTACTCTATTGCTACACTGCATTCATCCTACGAATGGGTGGTCTTTGTGCTGTCCTGTCACTCTTGGTCAGTTCTACATCATCATGCCTGTGGGTAGCCGGTAAAGGATACTGAGATCAAAATACTTTTGATTTGTACAATAAGAGAAGCTTGGTTATTTTAAGTGAATATAATAGCACCATGGCACCAACTTGTGTGTATATATTTCCATGTCTGAGGCTGGGAAAGAAAACGGAATTTGTATATGATGTGGATAATCAGGGTCCTGCATAAATCTGCATGCGCTCATCTCTATGTAAATGGAACTTTCTGTAAGAATAAACTTAGTTCCTGATATCGTTTTTCCTGCAACAAAATGTTCTTCAGTATTTTAGGCAACAACAGAAAGAACACAAAATATCCCACACGGGTATCCAGTTACAGTAAATGGGCAAGGCAGTCACTATTATAAATTGGGAGAATGCTAGCTTTATATTTCAAGAACATTTTTTAAAAAGAGGTTGCACTATTTATTCCCAGAAAAAATAGCTTCTTTACATAATATTTTAAAAAATAAGATAAAAGCTGACATATTTTGAGACATTCTCAGCTGTCAATTCTGAGGAGACTATGAAACTAGGAAGTAGGTGGAAAGGCTTAACAATCTGAGGTGATGGTGGCAAACACTGGACAGCATCCTTGGGTTGTGTCTTAGACAATTTTGATGACTACACTCCTTTTGCAATAAGTGAAATAAGGAGCCTTTTGGAACCCGTATTCTCACAGGTACTTTCCTGGAGGAAGCGTCTCTGCATGTTGCTGTCCTTGTGAAACTGTGACAGTACCCGAAACGGGCACATGTACATTTCTTTTCAGTCCCACAAATAACATTTGTTCACTTTTTCCTCTAGAACAGGCCTGAGTAAACTAGTTCATACATTTCTAACTCTTCTTATCAAACTGTCAAAGATGTTCAGGACTTGGAGTTTCGTTAAGTAAAAAGGTAGAATATACCCTCTACACCTGTGTGTATTAGTAGTTCTTATCACTGGGGAAGAAAAAATAATAGAGAATTAGAACCTAGGAGAGAAGACTGGCACTAGAAGACTATTTTAGTGTATAAATTCCTTTGTCACAAGCCTTCATTGAAAAGGTGAATCAACTAAGAAAAGCAGTCAAGGAGGGGCATGCCTTTAATCTCATTCAGTAGTCAGGAGAGAAAGGCAGAGGCAAGTGGATCTCTGTGAACTATAGGACAGCCTGGTCTACACGGGCAAGTTCCAGGGCAGCCAGGGCTACATGAGATTTTAAAAAAGAAAACGTTAAGAAAAGATCAGCAAAGACCAGCAGTGTGGCTCAGTGGGGTAAGGTACTTAACACCAAGCCTAGTGACCTGAGCTCGATCCCAAGGACACACCCACAATATGGAACTACAGAACTGACACCCACAAATTGTGCCATGGTACATGTACTTTCATCACAAAATAGATACATGTAAAAAAATCTATTTTTTTTAAAAAGGAAAGCAATCAATAAAATTAGCTTCACATAATGTGAATGCCAGAGAACTGACAAGAAATTTAAAGCAGCTACGATAAGATTAAAGACAAAAGAAAATCAGTAACTGAAAGATTTCTCAGGAGAAATGAATACTTGGAAGAACACACACACACACACACACACACACACACACACACACAAAACGAATTTCAGGATGTAAAACAGACTATCTGAAATGGAAAATTCATAGACTAAAAGGAAGAGTAAACTAGACCTAGCTGAAGAAAAGATGAGTGAACTAGAGAACACTGGAAGTAGACAATCGAGGCTGAAGGAAATACTATAAGCAGAGCCCCAGTGACATGTAGGAGAAGATGGGCAAGTGAATGCCAAGAGAGACAATGGGCTAACAACTTTGATTGTCAACTTGATACTGTAAGGAGTCCCATGGGAAGGGACTCCCAATGACAGCCTGTCTCTATCAGGTTGGTCTGAGGGCATTTTTGATGAGGATTTTTTCCTTACTAGGGTTAACTATGGTTAACCTGGCCAAACTGTACATGACCAGCACAGTTTCACAGGATGGAGCTCGGACCATAGAAGGGTAGGGAAAGTGAGCTGGGCAGTGAACAAGCGTGCATTCTTCTCTGCCCTTGACTGTGGATGTGACTAGCTGCTTCTAGTTCTCGCTACCTTGACACCACTACAGCGATGGATAAGGACTTACAATTTTAAGTCAAATAAACCCTTTCTCTACTAAGCTGCATTTTGTTAGGGCATCTTTTTTAACCATAGCAATAGAAAGAAAACAAGGACAAATAGTAAAGAAAAATGCTTGAAGAAATAATGGCCAACAAGTTTCTAAAAATAATATATATTTTAAAAAAAATCGTTAACTTCAGATCTAATAACTCAGTGACTCACACAGAAGGCAGAGACAATTATATTTGTTATAACCAAACTGCTAAAGGTCAAAGACGGAGAAAAATATTAAAGGAAGCTAAAGAAAAACAAGACACATTACATAAAAGGCAATAAAGACAGCAAAGCCACCTGACTTTGCATCAGACAGGCTGGAACCAAACCAAACAAAGACAGATTTGCTGCTTAAACCAAGCAAAAACTTACTGTTAGTTCTCTACCTATGTCCCTCGAAAATACCAATCAAAGATAGATAAATAAACAATGCCATTTTTAGAAAAAATGAATGAGAAATTTCACCACTCACAGACTTGTGCAGTAAGAAATAAAAAAAAAAATCTTTGGGGCTGAAAAGGAAATGCAGTCAGATAACAGGAGTCTGTCAGGAAACAGAGAACATCTGAAATGCTGCTTTAGGGGATGGAGGGATGGAGGCGCTGTACAAGATGCTGCTGTCAGGCACATGGGTTGCGCTCTGTTTTTTCCTAGCGCACATACAATGCTGAGCATGGCACTGTATGTGTGTAACCCCAGCATGAGCAAGGTAGAGACGCGAGGATCCCTGGAGCTTGCTAGCCTGTCAGCCTAGTCAGACGGCTGAGATCCAGGCCCACAAGAAAATCACTAAATAAATGAAGCATGCAAGTCAAAAAGTGATAGAGGAAGACCCGTTAACACTGCCTTTTCCCTTCCACAGGCACACACATGTAAGTACACTCACGTATATGCACGGTAGAAAATGTTAATATATTGTTCAAGTAGAAAACTACAGGGTGTATGTGTGTGTACTTTGCTTCCCTTTTTGTTTGTTTTGTTTGTTTGTTGTTGTTGTTTAACTAGAATCTTTATAACTCTAGCTATTCTGGGTCTTGCTATCTAGCCCAGCCAGGCTTTCTCTTTTCCTTGTTTTTTCAAGACAGGGTTTCTCTGTATAGCCCTGGCTGTCCTGGAACTGGCTCTGTAGACCAACCTGACCTCAAACTCAGAGATGCCTGCCTCTGCCTCCCAAGTGGTGGGAATAAAGGTGTGTGCTGCAGTCTGTCTTTGCCTCCCAAATGCTAGGGTTAAGGGCATGCCCCACCAGCTACCGTGCTCACCTTCCTTTGCTTCTTTTATCAGGTCTCTGCTTAATACAAAAGTCTATTAGAACATGATGAGTCTTATGCGAGTTTTTAGACATACGGAGAACAATACTAGAAAGGATAGTTGATCAGGATGAATTAAATATGAACTTATAACATCATAACACTTTATCTTCATGTCTCATCTTTCAAGGACCCCCCAGTACATGGATCCAACATCTACATATACTGTGCCTTTTCCTCTGTACACATATGGTAATGTGTCACTTATGAATTAGACACAGTAAGATTAACAGTAACTAATGATAAAATTCAGTATATAAATATACTATAGCCAAAGTATGTATTTATGTATGTATGTATGTATGTATGTATGTATGTATATATGTATGTATGCCTGTATATAGATAGATATAGAGAGAAAAAGGGAGAGAGAGGGAGAGAGAGAGTATATAGAAGAAATTGTAGATGTTTTGTTCTTTTTCTTAAAAGATTTCAGCCAGGTGTAGTGATGCGTGCCTTTAATTCTAGCACGGGAAGGCAGAGGCAAGAGCATGTCTGTGAGTTTGAGGCCAGTCAGCTCTACACAGCAAGCTCCAGGCCAGCCAAGGTTACATAGTGAGATCCTGTCTCAAAAACAACACCAAAAAAAGATCCTATTTTTTTTATTTTTAATTATATGTGTACCTATGTGGTGTTTGTACCTGTGAGGGGAGTGTCCATGGAGGTCAGGAGAGCTGCTCAAGTCTCTGGCACTGGAGTTACAGGTGGCAGTGAACAGCCTGATGCATCCTGGGAATGAAACTTGGGCCTTCTGGAAAAGTACGGAGTGCTCTTAACCCCGAGCCATCTCTCTAGCCCTCTGAGGGCTTTTCTTCATGTAGATCTTGAAAACCTTAGCACACATGTTGTTTCTTTGTCTACGTCAAGAGCTTACAGATTTTCACTCACAGGAAGCGCTTCACAGCTTTTCTCAGCTATGCTGGAATTACAGCACTTTAAAACTCTCGAGCTTTGGGCCATTGTTAAGTAAAATAAGGGCTATTTGGACACAGCATTGAGCTGAGATGATTGCCAGGTGACTAGATGCCAGATAGCACATACAGCAGCAGAACACCAGAGCCCCCACTTCTGGGAAGTAAAGCATGAGAGCCCATCACGCTGCATGCAACTTAAGAATCACTAATTATTTCTGCAAATTTTCCACTTATGCACACAACTACATGCCTTAATCCCAGTACTCAGAATGCTGGGAGTTTGAGGCCAGCCTGGTCTACAAAGTGAGTTTCAGGACATTTGGGGATATTAAACAGAGAAACTCTGTCTGGAAAAACAAAAATCAAAATCAAAATTAAAAAGCTGCTGATTATTTCTCGAATTTTCCATTAACATTTCTAGATCACAGTTAACTCAGGTAAATGAACCCACCCAAAGAAAAACCATGGATCAGGGAGTTTCCTATATCAATTCTGGGTAAATTGTTTGTCCTAGTTTCATTTCTGTTGCTGTGATTACATGCCCTGAGCAATAGCAACAAAAGGCTTATTCGTCTTACCATTCCAGGTTACAGACAGTTCATCACTTTGGGAGATGGCAAGGCAGGAGCTCAAGCAGCTGCTGACATCAAACTCACCATCAAGAACAGAGAGGAACCAATGCACACCTACTGCCTGCTTACTGCTTAGCTAACCCTCGCACTGTATAGTGCAGGACACACCTCCCACATACACTTAGGAAAGAGTGTCACCCACAGTGGGGTGTGACTTCCTACATCTACTCCCCTCCCCCACCCCAGACACACCCACGGGATAGCTAGATCTAGGTTAATCTATCATGAAGATTCTTTTTTCAGGTGATTCCAGGTTGTATCAGGTTGACAATGCAAACTTATTTTTTTTAATGACTTATTTAGTTTTATTTTCTGTGCATTGGTGTTTTGCCTGCATGTATCTCTTTGTGAGGGTACCGGATCCTCTGGAATTAAACCCAAATCCTTTGGAAGAGCAGCCAGTTCTTTTAACTGCTGAGCTGTCTCTCCAGTTTTACAAAGAGGTTTTTTTTTTCCTAGACAGAGTTTCTCTGTGTAGTCCTGGCTGTCCAGGAACTCACTCTGTAGACCAAGCTGGCCGCAAACTCAGAGATCAGCCTGCCTCTGTCTCCCAAGTATCATGATTAAAGTACCACACTCCTGAATGCAAACTATCATACAAACATTGAGAAAGTATACTTATTGTGATCTCCACAGCAGGGGCTGGCAAACAACCCTTATCCCAGCCCAGATTGGCTAATTGTTTACTTTTATGTTTAAAGCTTTGTTTCTAGCTTTGCCATTAGGCTGTATTTCTACAGCTGATGTGCACTATCATGTCAGAGTTCAACAGCTGGAGGGGTAGGATGGTATAGCTCACAGGGTTAAAGCAGCTCAGTCAGTCCTTCAGAATCCTGTGTGTGTGTGTGTGTGTGTGTGTGTGTGTGTGTGTCTAAGTGATGGTGTTAGTAATGACTCAATTTGAGCCTTCACCTCCTCTCCTCAAACTTCTGCAGACCATCCATACCTTAAAACCAGAGTAAAACCAAAAACCAGAACTCAGGACATGCCTGAGTGAGGAGGCCAGAGGCTGACATCAGCTGTCTTCATCACTTGCTCCACGTTAATGCTTTACTTTATTTTTGCCAGTTTCACAGACATGCTTTGTGATCATACTCAACTCCCTTTACTCTCTTTGGTCCCCATTCCTTTTCCGTTGAATCCCTTCTTCCTACCTAATTCCTGGAGGCTACACAATTAAAGAAACGCCACAGCTTCCAGGAGCCATCAGTATCTTCATCAAAAAGGTGGGGCTTCATGGGACCTCCTCTACCCATAATAGAAAGTTGGAGGGCCCAGTCTAACACAGTATCCACAACTGCCATGTGCTCATGGTTTCTATTGTCAGGCCAAATCTGGGTGACCACACTTCATGGAACCACTGTTCCTTCCTTCCTTCCTTCCTTCCTTCCTTCCTTCCTTCCTTCCTTCCTTCCTTCCTTCCTTCTTTCTTCCTCCTCTTCCTCCTCTTCCTCCTCTTTCTCTTCCTCCTCCTCCTCCTCCTCCTCCTCCTCCTCCTCCTCCTCCTCTTCCTCCTCCTCCTCCTCTTCTTCCTCCAGCTCTTAAATTCTTTGTCTTCTTCTATAACATTCCCTGGGCCTTACAGGGGAGGCAGGGATGCCCCTTATTTTTTGAGAAAGGATCTGTCACTGGGCCTAGAACTCATAGCAGGCCAGTGAGCTGTCCCCACCCAGCTTCTTCGCATGTGTTCTGGGGGTTGAACCGGGGTCCTCATGCTTGCATAACACGCATCTTACTGACAGCCATCTCCCCAGCTGCCATCATATTCATCCTGTCCTCCAGAACCAATCTGTCTTCCCTTCCTGGCTGCCAGCCCTGTGGGTGTCAAGCCTGTCACCAGACACAAAGGCAGGAACCCTTGCAGACACTGTTGAAGCAGCTTCCACACCTGTGTGAAGCCAAATCCTTCTTAACGAATCCCTTGGTGTACACACCTCTCCAAGAGGTTCTGCTTCGTGAGTTAATCTTGACTAATACAAATAGAGACGAGTTTAAAAGCCGAAGGTAGTTCTTGGGAAAGATGAATAACATATATAATTCCTGCTAGTGAGAATAATTGAGAAAAGGAGAGAAAATAAATTAGTAGTGGGAAGGATGGAAAAGACAGCCTATAAACCGTACATTTACACAAGAAAAGCACGAAGCAGAACTACCATGTAGTTGGATAGTCTTCTATTTAGAAAATGTGACAGGCTCATGTGTTTATGTCAGGATAATTCATAAGATTCTCCAACTGGAAACAACTCCAATGTCCAACACCAGCAAAACTGATAAATCAATTGTGTTATGCTCATACAATTCAACATTACTCTCTGACTAAAATCACAGAGAATGAACAACGAATACATGCAATACAGCAGATATATCTGGAAAGCCTTATGCTGGGCTTAATGAAGCCCTTCCCTTACATGTTCATACTATGAAATTTTGTTTTTATGAAGCCAAGAACAGGCACAATTAATGTACAGTGATAGACAACAGAGTTACGATTGCTTATGGGGTATAGAGAACAAACAGGAGGAGACATGAGAGACCATCTGGGGGTGATGTGTTCACTGTGCCTGCCAGGCTGCTATGATAGACATATATCCTTACCAAAACTCATCAAAATGTACACTTAAGATCTACACCTTGCATTAGACATGATTTTGCTCACAGGTTTAACCTGAATCACTTTTTGAAAGGATGCTTCTGTTTGACTGAAGAATTCAAATGACAGAATAAAATCTTCCTTCCTAGTCTCCATTTATTAACCCCTTGCTAGCCAGCATTCTATGTGCTGCCATGAACTTGTGGAGCTAGGGCTTGTTATAAAACCATGCTCAAAGTTCAAGCTCAGATTTCCTCTGCAAACGAGGACCTCGGTGTCAAGTAGAACTTGTTTGTTTGTAGAGTATTTTTCTGTTGGTGGTAGTACTGAGGTGTCTTGGGTAGGGGTGGACTAGTTTATTGTGTATTCAGTGCTGGGCCCAAGCACAGAGGGTTTCAGTAACAACTTTTGCTCCCAAAGGAGACAGCACGGGGGCAGAGTCACCGGCACCAGGAAATAATTCACCCTCAAACACTTAAGGCAGAAAGGCTGTGATTTCCCTCCCACTCCTGTCTGTAGACTTTGACAGGCATCAGCCAGCCACTTGACAATGTGCAATCCCTAGTTCTCAGCTGGCTTGCAGTACCTGGCTTTCTTCCTCACACGTGGATCTCCAAAAATAGCCCAACCGGGTAAGATGGTCTAAATGAGGGAATCGGGAAGCAATGTCGAGAATGTAAAACTTTCCAGTGTGATAGTTCTTACCAATGTCACCTTGGCAAGATCTGAAATCATGTAGGATCAAACCTTAGGGCATATCTACAAGGGAGTTTCTGGACTGGGCTGGCTTAGCAGGGCAGACCTATTTTAACCGTGGGCAGCATCATTTTATGCACAGAAGTTCTGGACCAAATGAAGCAGCTAAAGTGGATGACCTAGCAATTCATCTCTTTCCTGACTGTGGATGCTGTGTGAGCAGCTGCAGGGTGGACGGTACTCTCTAACTATGCACCCAAAGAAATCCTTCCTCAAGAGCTTGCTTTGGTTAGATACTGTGCCACAGCAGCGGGGACAGTATCAATATATCCAGCTAATAAGCTAAGTGAACAGAGTACAGTTGCTTCTTGCAAAGCTACAGCCAATAACCAAAAAGTATCAGGAATTGATTCCTTCTTCACTTTGAATCTGTCCGTTAGAACACAGAGGTGAGCTGAACCTAAAGCTTTGCAAAAGCTCTGCAGACTGAAGAGGACTCACCCAGGATCTCCACAGTATGTGACTCAGTTTTATAAGATTAACTGGGAGATGTGTGGCCAACGTGAGGTTACGGGAAAGGAACGTGTTAAGTTTGTGTATGTGTGTGTGTGTGTGTGTGTGTGTGTTTTCAGGAAGAGTAATGGTTAATGTTGTGCATTTGACAGGATCAAGAAACAATGGGTAGAGAAATCTCTGGGCAGGTCTGTGAGGGAACTTTTATTTTCAGTTAACTGCAGTAGGAAGAACCACTCTCAACGTGGGGAGCCATCACCCCACGGGCTGGGGTTCTGGACAAAACAAAAAAGGGAAAGCGAGCCAGTGTGCACAGGGAAAGGCACAGTGTGGCAAGCTGCAGTGCACACCTTTAATCCCACCACTTGGGAGGCAGAGGCAGGCAAACCTCTGAGTTTGAGGCCAGCTCCATCTACAGAGAGTTCTAAAACAGCCAGGGAGGGCTACACAGAGAAACCCTGTCTTGAAAAACCAAAATAAAATAAAAAATTTTTAAATTTTCAATTTTTTTTTTAAAAGGAAGAAAATGGAGAAAGTGAGCTGAGTGCCGGCATCCCTCTCTCTCTGACTGAGGAGGCCTCGTGAGCTGCCTCACACTCTCGCTGCCACAATTTCCCTGCCTTGACAGAGTAGGTCCCTTCTGAAATTGTGAGCTGAGATAAATCCTACTTTTTAATGTTGCTTTTGTCAGGACAATAAGATAAGGAATGAATGCAGGAAGTGTCAGGTGTCTTTGCAAACACTGAAGTGATGCTTTAGGAGGTCGCTGGATATCCACAAAGACATTAAAGAAAGCTATCTTTAAAATGGGATTTTTTTGGAGTAGTACGGAGTCTGTAAATACTAACTTGGAGAAAATTTAAAGACCCAAAGAGATGAGGGGCAAATACTGTATGTTTATTTAAATACTGCCCAGGTCTCACGTAACGTGGAGGTGCTTCTATATGCAGCAGGATTTGATTCTATTCCACTGTTTATTTTCTGCTGGTTTTCCCGTCTGCGGCTGTTTGTACACCGGTACAAGGTCAGGTATGAGTGGTCAGCTCAGACCCTCTCCAACTCGTCACATGCCAGGTTATAAACAGCTTCTAACCCCTTGTTATTGAGCCACTTCCCAGGTCTCCATACGCAGTCCTGGCTCGCCCTCTAGTTCACTGCTTCCTCCAAACCAGAGAGCATCCTCAGTCTAGGTGGCGGCCAGGGTTAGTCGGCGCCGTCACCAGCTGTGATGCTGGAGGTGGGAGTTCCCTGTGTTCTGCTCCAAATCGAGTCTACTTCATCTATCAATAAACATTTATCAATGTTCCCAGCATGCCTTGCCCAGATTCCAAGGCCAGGCTTGGGAAACAGTAGGAACTCCGGGCAAAAAAGCTCTTATATAAATTTATGTATTCATCTTAAGATATTTTTCTTAAATTGGCAGTTGTGGTCAGTCAACTGGCAAATCCCTAAAATGGTTTCATTTGGAAATTTGTCTAATTTAATTATGTATTACTTCTGATATTTTAAAATTTTTATTTTATTCTTTTAAATAGTGTGTGTGTGTGTGTGTGTGTGTGTGTGTGTGTGTGTGTTACTTAAAGTTTTATTGCTGTGAAGAGACATGACTACAGCAACTCTTATAAAGGAAAATATTTAATTCGGGCTGGCTTACAGTTTCAGAGGTTTATTCCATTGTCACCATGGTGAGAAGAATGCTGGCATGCAGGCAGACATGGTACTGAAGAAAAAGCTAAGAGTTCTTTTTCTGGATCAGCAGGCAGAAGGAGACTGCCCCACTGAGCATGGTGTGAACATACGTGAGACTTCAAAGCCTAAAGGCCTCCACAGTGACACACGTCCTTCCACAAGACCACAGCTACTAATAATGCCACTCACGATGGCACTATGGGTGCAATTATATTCAAACAACCACAGTGTGTGTGTGTGTGTGTGTGTGTGTGTGTGTGTCTATGTGTGTACGAAGGAGTGTGTGGAGAGGCTAGGGTCAAGTTGTGAGAGTTGATTCTCTCCTTCCATCATGAAGATGCCAAGGATTGAATTCAGGTCATTAGGCGTGGCAACCAGTTCCTTTACCTGCTGAGTCATCTCACCAGCCCATTAACTTTTATTTTTTGCTGAGGATTTTCCAGGCTATTCCTTCCACCATACTTAAAGTCCTGCCTCCAAACACTAAGACTACAAAAAGAACAACCATATTCATTATGAAGCTTGCAATCATAATTGTCACTTAACAGTCCTTGACTGGGTTCTATTACTGTGGGAATGTCTTTTTTCTCATTCTAATCAAATATGAAGTCTAAAATAGAAAGGAAAGGAAAGCAAAGAAAAATAACTAACAGATGACAGAGAGGGTAAAGTTACATAGACAGATTAACATGTGCAGAATAAGACCTGTCATATAACTCAATTTCCACTCTCATGGACTCTAGACGAATCAAGAAAGCTATTTTTCCCTCAGGTGATTAAAAGAAGGAACTTCCTAGAGTGTAATGGAAGCACACAGCAGAGATAAAGAGAAAAGGAGAAACGAAACCTTACACTTCAATCATAGACTACACGGAGGGGGAAAAAAAGACGAGTATTTAACCTTCTACCAATAATAATGTGAGCCAAAGACATTAAGGTCAGGAAACACACAGGGGCCAACCAAGTGAGCCAGGCAGCCACTCCCTCTACATCAAACCAAGTCATTGATAGTTAGTGCTTATCTGCTGTCCACGATTCCAAACAATCCATTCCAGGATTTGTTTCCTGATTCAGTTATATAGTGGCTTTCTAAATTCTGGCCCTTTTATCAGGAGGTCATCTTCAGGTCTCTGAAATATAGCCACGCGAAAAACAGCAACCAAAATGGCTCCCAAGTTTGGTGAAATATAATGATTTTTATCTGGTCCCACTCTCCTCTCCCTCTTGGCCTCAGTGGCCAACAAGGCAGTATTCCTCTCACAGGAGACAAGATTCAGGTCAGAACCAACATGCTCTGTGTGGGGCAGTCAATGTTAGTAGATAAAACTCGGCTGTCTGAAGAATCCTACCTCTCCGTTCCACCTCCCACATAAAAGCTGTAGCTGTTTTTGGTTCCCACTACAACTCATCAAAGACTTTCAAGCTTGGAAACTATGTTGTGAAACTATGCGAGCCATCCATCCCACCCTGAAGTAAAATTACCATCAAGACAGGGGAGCATTTGTTGGGCTAAGATTAAGCAGCTGAACCAAAACAGAGTCTTGAACTTGGCATCGTTCAAACTTCCTGAAACAACTCTTGTTGGTATTTGGGGCTGCCCAAACAGAACCGTTGATGGCTTCAAGTGAAACTCTGAACAGTTCTTTTTCTGGTTGGCTCATGCCAAGAACAGCGGCAACAAGCCAGGAGGCAGCCTGTACCGTTGCTCTTACAATCCCCTGGGAAAGTCTAGATAATAAATTAAGATGGAATGAATCCTTAGTAGAGTGGTAATAAAAGTACCTATTAACATTACAACAGAGACAAGCAGGACTAAAGAGGAGAGCTGATGACAGGGATACACTGTCAACACCACCAAGACTTTTCCAATTATAACTTATTTCCTATCTCTACTACTTAGACATCACTATAGCAGGATTCCAAACTATCGCATTTCCCCTGCCTAAGTTGAGAAAGCCATGTAGCTGGTTGGCCTACCACACTCCCAATTCCGCTGCCAACTCTAGCAGACACTTCTAACATAATCCAGCGATAGCCAACTCATGGGAACGTTAACCACAGATGCTGGATATTTTTGGCCATTTCCCTGTTCATTTCCAGTATCTGTGAACTAATAAATAGCCTCAAAATGTCAGTGAACATCTGGGGCATCCAAAAGTATATTCCTTGGATCTGCCTCTTAGAAAACCACAGCCTGTAGCCTAAATCCACAAGAGACCTTGACCAGGAGTGGCACACAGTGCAGATAAGGGTTACTGTAGGTCACTGTGGTGGTTAATCCTTACTGGTTAGCTTGGCTGGCTTTAGAATCACCATGGAGATAATATGTCTGGTTGTTTCTATGTGGGTGTTTCCACAGAGGTTTAATTGAGGAAGGAAGACCCACCCTGAATGTGGACAGCACCATCCTTTGGACTGGGCTCCTGAAGTGATAGAAAGGAGACAGTGAGCTGAGCACCAGCATCCATCTCTCTCTGCTTCCTGACTGCAGATGCAATGGGATCGACTGTCTCCTGGTGTCATTATGAACTGCATCCTCCAGCTGTGAGCAAAATAAGCCCTTCCATCCTTAAGCTGCTGTTTGTGAAGTATCTTGGTCACAGCAAAGAGAAAAGTAAAAAATGTGTGTGTGTGTGCACACATATGTATGTATGTATGTATGTATGTATGTATGTATGTATGTATGTCCCAGAAACAGACATACCATATGCTGAATATTTACACTTGGCAGCTTCTGAGGCAAAAAAAAAAAAATCCAAAAGTTGAGATTTTTGTACTGAAACTTGTAAAATGAAATAAAAAAAAATTAAATGAAAACTCCAGGACTGAGGAGATGGTTTAGCTGGTAAAGTGCCTGCCACAAAAGCATGAGGCATCTGAGTTTGATCCCTAGAAACCACATGAAGATCCCAGGTGTGATGTCATGTGCTTGCAATCCTAGTTCCGGGGAGGCAGAGCCAGGATACCCAAAGCTCACTGGCCAGCCAGGCAACCCTAATTGGTGAGCTCCTGGTCTCAAAGGAAGCAGACAGCCTTCCTGAGAATGATGCTTGGGACGGTCCCCTTGCACATGCAAACATACTCACCTGTACACACACACCCAGGATGAGGGGCTGCAGAGCACAGTGAGTGCATTAGCTGTCAGCCAATCCCAGGAATGAGAGCAGATGTGCACCCGACAGTAGGTATGCTGACTGCTAATGCCCAGGCTTTTGTTATTTTCCTTCTGATCCTTACCCTGGTACCACACCACATGTAACCAGCCCAGTACTGGAAATCGAGTACCCACTGATAACACACTGTAATTTAATGAATCCTTGGCACTTAAATTTTCCTATTTTCTACTCAGTGAATGGTAACACTTAGAATATGCATATTATGAAAACACATGAGAGAGGCAAGGGCACACAGTGGTACCTCAGTGATTCATAATGAAATGCTAGCTGGCTCCCTTTCATGGGCAAAGGTCTATTACAGGCCTGCATTCACTTGGAGGCATGCCTTCCTGGTTGCTATTTTTACTTGGACAACAGATAAAGCCCTAAGCCAGGCACACATCTGGGCAAGGTCCTGTACCTCCTTCATCTGAAAGCTATTTAGAGACTTAAACATGAAGAATGGCTGCCCAGGGCCCTGCCTGCTCCTAGCAACTCTGATGTCTGACTCAAGCACAGGAAGATTCAAAAGGCTGCAAGAGCAGAAAGGCATGAGACTGGCTTTGATAATGACTTCCTGGAGGTCAGGGAAAGTCTACAGCTCATCCTCTGGCTATGAGAGCTTTGTATGGGTCACATTCCTCCCAGAGATGGAACTCCAGCCGTTAGCTGTATCCCAAGCCAGTATGTGTAGACTGCGATCTATATTAAAGGTGAACAAAAGACGATGGTGATGTCTAAGGCCTGAACTGTGGGAGCAGAGGTGAGAGGGATAACCCTGAATTCTATTAAAGTCATAGGAGATAAAATTGGAAAGCCTTAGAGACACACCCTACCAAAAACAACCCAACAAAACTACCACAACAAAACACACATGCACATGCGCATGCACATGTGCACACACAGACACAGACACACACAGACACACACACACATACACACACGCACACACACGGACTAGGGGTTGTGAGGAAGGTTCAGTTGGTAAAATGCTTACCTGAATTGAGTTTGATCTCCCAAAGTTCATATAAAAATGTAGAGTTCAATAGAACATACTTGTAATCCCAGTGCTGGGGGAGGTCAATTATCAGTAAATATAGCCAAATTAGACATCCCAGGGACAGATCACGCCTCAAAAAATAGAGTACACAGCAATTGAAGAAGAAACTTGATATTGACCTCTGGTCCCCACATATTTGCACACATGTGCATACATCCCCCCGACACACTCTCTCTCTCTCTCTCTCTCTCTCTCTCTCTCTCTCTCTCTCTCACACACACACACACACACACACACACACACACACACACACACACAAAACCTGGTTTTATTAGTTAACAATCCTACTGTGTAGTTAAGTCGACAACAGAATTTAGATCTCTTGCTGCCCAGCACAGCCTGTTGAACTGAAGAATGTGTGGCTCTGCTTAAAGGTTGGGTCACTGGTAGGAAGCCAATGCCTTCCTCTGCTGCAGGTCTCTTCTGGAAGAGGAGAGCACCTGCGGTGTCTAAATGAGAGAGAGACAATTCTGCATGCTGGGGAGATAGCTAAGTGGGTAAAGTGTTTGCTGTTTGAGCATGAGGCCCAGAGTTTGAATCCCTAGCCCCCATGTAGGAAGCTGAGTGCAGCAGTGCATGCCTGCAATACCAGCACCAGGGAGGCAGAGACTGAAGATCCCCAGGGTTCACTGGCCAGGCAGTCCAGCCAAACCAGCAGATCCAAGTACAGTGACAACTGTCTTAAAAACTAAGGTGGAGAGGAAAAGGTATCAGTCTCTGGGTTCTATGGGCATGTATGTGCATATGTATGCATGTGTGTCAGATGTGTGTATGCACACATACATACATATACACACAGTATCATGCATTTGTGCATGGGCACACATATGCATGCATGCACACACACACACGCGTGTGCACACACACACACACACACAGAGTTTTGAGTTGAACAAAATGTAGTAATGCTGGGGCTATCTCTCATTTCTCAACTCCAGTTCTCTACAGAGTAATCAATGGGCAAGAAGAAACAGACAGGAGATTAAAGATTAACACTCCTCTACATCCTGAACGATCTCACTAGCCTAAACTTGCTTTATTTTAAAAAAAAAAATCAGACCTACTGCTCACCATTTCCCATTGTCTCACTGGCTGATTATACTGCCAGTCTCCCGGCCCAGACTATGAGCACACTCAGGCCAGTACTTGAGAGTTCTGTAATCCCCAGGATCCACATGTTCAATCTACCCCTCAAGTGTCTGAGGCTCCACTGAAAAGCGTCTTCCCTGCCCTGCCTTTGTGTCACAACTGTACTGATAAAGAAACTGGTCTCATTCTGTCACCAGGTCTTCTAGCATCTGTTTTTCTGATGGTGCACACCAGGCAGAGAATCGGCAGTAGCAGCAGCCAGGCCCTGTCACATAGTTCTCCTACACCATCCTGCTGGTGTTTATTTACTGAAGGTGACACTCTATTTCCTGCAGACCCAGGCGTGAAGGTCGCATCTCAACCAACAACTGAGAGATGAGGCAGAGATTTCAGAAGAACGACTTCTATAACCAAACACCGGCATGAGCCAGACTGTCAGAAATGACTAGAGCCAGGCCACAGTGTCTAGAGTCTGCGTGTGAGGAAGACTCAGGAAGGAAGTGTGTGCAGAAGGGAGAAGCAATGAACTGAAGGTTCAACTACTCTTGGCCCGTCACCTACTTTGACTCCCCACAAAACCCCAGGGTTTTGTTCTGACTAATTCCTCTCACCAGAGAAAGGAAACAGGCAGCTCTGGCCAGAAATGGTAGAAAAAGCCAGTGCTGGGAACACAGGAAGACACAGCAAAGCATCTACTGCCCACACGAAGCTGGCGGGACAGGCTCCACCTCAAGATGACCTCCACCTCAGGTAGCATGCAAGACTGATAGGAAGGAAGCAGCTAGTGACTTTGTGACCGGGCCTTGTGTTGCCAGTGGCTTAGGAAAGGGAGATCAGCACATAGGAAGACAATGGAGGTCTCAAGAGCAGTCACTGCAGCAGCAGAGAAGGTAGGACATGTGCACAGAGTGAGGTGCTGCTCCATCAAGGACAGGTAAGGAGGACAGAGGGAAAGTCTATTAGCCCCAGAATAAGCATAGCCCTGGAAGGATGTGTCAAAGTGACAATCACCAAATTGGCAGTCATACACAGTGGCCTGCCCGTGAGAGACTTCCTAGATCAGGTAATAGAGCTGGGCCCTCCTGAATGTGGGCAGTACCATTACCATAGGCAGGTGGGGGTCTCAGATTGAATACACATGAGCCGCTGAGTTGAGCACTAGCCATCATCTCTCTGCTTCCAAGCTGTGGACACAGTAAGAGTGGTCTCTTACTCCTGCTCTATGATGGACTGTACCCTCCACTGTGAGCCAAAACAAACCCCTTCTTCCTTGGGCTGCTTTCTTTTGCTGTTTTGTCACATCAAGGAGACAAGAAACCAACACGGGGAGTGGCAGGGGAGAGGGGTTGATGAAGCCATGGGAAGAGGGCAGGGCCCTTGAACTAACAAGTGGGACAAAGGATGCCCAGAAGAGACCATCCCATGCTCACCCTGCCCACTTGATTTTGCTTTCTTTTAATGGAACTTGTTTGGCAAAGTTATGAACATAAAACAAGGACAATGAACGAAAGATTCAAGTGTGTAAAGCTCATTCTGTGTATGTGACATTTCCGGAAGTTGTGAGAATCAGAGAGAGTGACAAGAAGTGGGATCCAGTGGCTTCCAGTGCAGAAGGAGTTTACAAAGAAATATTCCTAGAAAGAATCCACATGAATGCATACATAGCAAAGTAACAGCACCAAGAAGGAGGAAGACATAGAATCAAAGGAGAAGGCCTTGACTCTGTGCTTTAAAAGGCCCAAGTTCTAGCTTTGCTCTGGAAAAGGTTTAGGCACAAGGCTTCTGGCTCCTAGGCAGCAAGCTAAAGATTCCACCTCTGAGGCAACTGGTGAGAGGAGAGAGAGTGCTGCAGACAACTTACGTCAGAGGTCCTCAACCTGTCAGATATCTCACATATCAGATAGTTACCTTACACTTCATAACAGTAGCAAAATTGCAGTTATGAAGAAGCAATGAACTATTTTTATAGCTGGGGGTCACCACAACATGAGGAACTACATTAAAGGGTTGTAGCATTAGGAAGGTTGGGAACCACTGACCTACGTCCTTGGTTCCTGGTTCCCAAGAGAGAGCACAACAGCTGTCATCTCTCACTAATCACACCCTTAACTCTGAAACTTCGTGTATAGATTAGTAGAAATATGGGGAAATAACATGCCATGAAAGAAATCAAACCAACACAGAAACAGAAAGAGAGGAAAAGGGAAAAAAGATCTGACTTTGGAGGAAAGAGAGAAAATGAAAAGACTGGGCAAAGTAATTGCCTCGCATGTAGGAGGCCCTGGATTCAATCCCAAGTACCATATAAAACCAGGCATGATGTTGCTATGCTTGTAATCTAAGCATGGAGGGCAGGTGAGGTTTCAGCCGCATCATGAGATGTTGCTTTTAAATAAGTAGGGAATTGATTTAGTATTATCTCATCTTACACAGCGACTAAGTGGTACCTTTCCTAAGTACTAACCACTGTTGGCTGAATGGGGGTGTGAGGGCTTCAGGGTGGTAGATATGGTAGGGAACAGAGTATCTAGGGATTAGCATACATGTTCTGACACAGAGAAGCAGCAGGGAATTTCTAAAGCACAGCGTAAGGAAAAGCAACACCACACACATGGTTTGGATGAATATGAAGATACATGTGGAAAGAAATAACCAGAGGTGAAAGTCTTTGCAGATGAGGAAAGTCAGTTGGAGTTGGAAGGGTTGCCTAAGTACCATGGAAGAGACTGGGTTCTGTGATTAGCCTTGTATATTTGACTTTGGAAATTATATACATATAAATTTTGATAAAAGTAAACAGTAAACTTGAAAATTGCAAATAACCCTTGATCTAGCCATTTAGAACCTTGAAAATTCTCCCAGGAGAACGAGCAGAGATGTACATTTTTTGTGCACTAAAATGACCTTTTAAGGGAGAAAAAGAGAAGAAATAAAGAGACCTAGATAATAAAAAAAAGCCAAGTGCTTAGTTTTAAATAAAGCTTTTGATGAATAATAAAAACAGAAGCAACAACTCCATGAAAACCATGTTTTAAAACTATGGAGGATACAATTATATGTTTCATGCAATCCTGTACATGCACAGAACAAAATCCTGGAGGAAATGACTATGCTAAATGCCATAGGATCTAGATGACAGGGTCATAAGTTGTTCTATTTCTTCTTATTTTCTGTATTTTCTAAGTTTACTATAGCAAATTCGTGCTACTCTTTCAGATATTATTTAAATGTTTTAATTTGTAAAACAAAAGAACCAAAATGAAAAATAATTCTTACTTCTTCTCAAAAGAAAATGACCTCCTTGCTCAATCTTTCTCTCCTCTATTGTCTATTTACACACACACACACACCCTGTGCATAGATGAGCACACACACATGCACACAGGCACTCGCGCACACACGTGTACACAGGCACTTGCGCACTATGCTTTGTGAAGATTCCCCTTGTAATGACATTGGGAGATACACATGGTACAAATCTCATATTTAATGCTTCATCATCATGCATGCTGGGCAAGCACTCTACTGCCAAGCTATATCCTCACCTGCAAAAATATTTTTTTTTCATTTTATGATGGTCCAAAAGCAACAGCCATGCGTCAGAAACCACGTTTGAAAATGTTTTGAATTTGGATCTTTCCCCAAGCTAGTCATGTATAGTCTGGTTCTGTCTCATGATGCTGGGGAACAGGGATAAGCCACAGCCCCCAGTCACATGAGCAGGAGGGCAAACAACCAATAACATGCGGATGAGTGCTGTGTTGCTATGGAGGGATGTTCACAGGCTAGGTTTCCCCATATGCTTAATGATACCTTGGACTTGTGATAGGTGTATGTAGATGTAACTCCAATTGAAAGTTCCAGGGCATCTATGCTGCCTAATAGGAAAATCAAAGGGCATTTGTTCACTGGTAAAAATAATCCAAACCATCCAAGCTCATGAAAGACAGTATCCTGAACATTTGAGGAGGTTTGGTTTTGGAGGTAGGATCTCAGTTATATCAGGATGGCTTCAAACTCACTATATAGCCAAGGATGACCTTGAACTCCTGATCCTTCTCCCTCCACCTCCTGAGTGCTGGGATCACAGGGGTGCACCACCATGGCCAGTCTTATACAGAACTGAAGATGGAACCTAGCAGCTTGGTGCATGCGAGGCAAGTATCCTACCTACTGAGCTGCATTCTTAGCCCCAGCAGCTGACACTTGATTAGATTCAAGCCATCAAAGTATTCACACTCTTGTTCCACCTTCTGTTCTGGAGCCTTGAGCTCTTTTCATCGTTAGATGCTCCCCTAGGTGACCTTTCGATGTGATATTTAAGAAAGTAGAACTGTCTTTGGATCTGTGGACATCACAATACACACGTTGTCCTACATGGGCCCTGAGGTCTAGTTCATGCTTCCTCCATACGAGGAAGATTATGCATCCTTTCCCACTTGTCTATGAAGATAGAATAAATGTTCTACACATCTATTTGGAAGAATTAGTAAAGTATTTAAAGATAATTTCTGTTTAAGGATATTAATCTCTCCAAAAAATTATTCTTTTAAATCAATTTATTAACATACCACAAATGTAGTGGGTGGTACACATGGTATCAGAGACAATACATGGATTTGAAGAAGTACTATTCATTTAAACCAGGGGGTGGCTAGCTTTTTTCTGGGAAGAGGGAGAGAATAAACATTTTGGCATGGCAAACAATACAGTTCCCTTTGTAACCATTCAATTCTGGTCCTGTAGCACAAATGTAGCCACAGACAATAAATCCACAAATAGGCATGCCTATATATTCAATTAAAACTTCACACTCCATCACTGTTCAGATAAGGCCAGAAGTATACCCTAAAGACCTTGGAAAACTGTGCTTTCTTGATGTGAGGGAAATGTTCGAATGTCTCAATCTCACTGCTTCTAAAATGTCATGAAAGTCTAGTTATAGAAGAAGAAACAAAGATCAAGGAACTTTTCAAGAAATCCCAGTGTAGGCCAGGGCAGCCATGTGTACAAATCTCTGGCCCCTTGGGTCATGGTTCTGCTGGTTTCTGGGCAGATGGCAGAGTTGAGACGGACGCTTTCTAAAATGACTTGGCCTGAGTCTTCCTGCTGGTTATTTCTGATCCCACTCGGAGACTCGTACTCACACTGCTGCACACGCAGCAGTCTCACTGTTTAGAGCCACCTAGTGAACACAGCCACATCTCCCAGGATTCCACCACCACTCTCACAGTGCCCTGCTGCAGCCAACAAAATATAAATGGTAAATGATACAGGTTTGTAAATGATGTCTGTATTAGATATGGTTTTTATCATTACAAAATACCTGACAAAAGAAAATGGAGGAAGGAGGGGTTTGCTTTGGCTCATGTTTTGAGCAAGCAGAACCTCACGGCATGGAAATCATGGCAACAAGAGCAGGAAGCAGCTGGTCACCTTTCTCCCCAGTCAGGAGAGAGAGAGAGAGAGAGAGAGAGAGAGAGAGAGAGAGAGAGAGAGAGAGAGAGAGAGAGAAACATTAGCGTACTGGGCTCGCTTTTTCCTTATTATTCGGTCCTAGACTCCAGCTATGGAATGGTGCTATCCACACTCAGAGTGGACCTTCATACCTCAGCTATATCTTTCTGAAAATATCCTTAGGGACACATCCAGAGGTGTGTGTCCATGATACTGCTAAAGCTGGTCAGTCTGAAAATGAAGATTAGCATCTGTATCCATTTACATTTTCAGTTTGGCTAATAAGCTAGCTTCCACAGTAGGTGTCACACCTGTGTTTCTTAAATACACCCCATCACAATGTGGTTTGGAGATTTGGGAAGGCTGGCTCTTCTCTTGGGAACCTTTTCTAGATAGTCTTTGGGCTCCCTTCTCCCTTTCAGAGGTGTTAGCTCAACGTCTCTTCTTGAAAAGGGCTTCCCTAACACCCAACTAACACCACCACCACCTTTCATCACTGATGGACCAATTGCACATTTACATATCTATACAGTGGTTTTACTCATTTCCTCCTCTCCAGCATCCTGGGAAGGACCTGGCAAGAACAGGCACTCATAGAGTATCCAGCAGATGATCCAACTCAGTCAGTCCCTAGGTCGGGCTAGAACGGCTATTTTCTATTACATCTTGTGGCTCAGCTGTAATTTCAAACATTTGAACAGTCCAATTGCATCCCTCTTCCTGACAGGGAAAACAAGTTTTTGTCCGAGCTTCTACTTGAAAACACAACCCAGTAATTCACTTACACACATAAGCAGGAACTTGGCTTGCTTTGGACACTTGGAGCCTGTGGGCATGAAAATCACAGCTCAATGAATTCCCAGGTGTCCTTGATGACAGCTCAGTAGCCCAGAGCACAGCTTGGCCCTGGCACACACAGACCATGGACATTCTTAGCCAACTCAGCTGCTACTAATGGCCCTGTGCCCTAAAGAAACAACTGTCCTCCTGGCATGGCAGAGCCATAAGCCAAAGGCCACCTTCTTAATCCTCGCAGCATTCCTCGGTAGGACAGGGAAGGCAGTTAATCTTCGTCACCATGTCACAATAGTTCTGACAGAAATGTAAGAAGAAAATTGACCTTGCCCCTATCTTCTGGAACACATATCTGTCTCCCCAGAGCTGGGCTTCAGAAAGCCACTGAGAAAGGACTGCAGCTTCAGCCAAGTGCCTCACTTCCATGACAGACAGGACCAGACCCATCTCATACTAATCTTTACTCTGACCCAGCCTAACTGTACCCTAAAATGAAGCTTTAAATATTTACTTTGTTCTCTGAAAAGCTTCCTATAACTTGTAATGCTTGCCTTAACCATTGTTAATGAAAGCAATTATCCAGAAGGCTCTATTAGCATAGAGTTTAGACAGGTTAATGACTGTCTTCCCTTGAGAACAAAATACTCCCCAGTAGGCAATCCCCTCCCTCCATGCAATGAGAAGACACAGGGAAGGGTCAAGTACTGTCTTGGGTCTGCCCGATGGGACAGGAGATGCAGAGCTGGGGACTATGCATGCATTCCTGCCCCCAGGTGGCTGCAGAGTTTGAAGGCCATTCCTAAGGCTAAAAGTCACACAGATCTTTCAGGCTAAGGAGAAAGGATCTATAGACTGAGAATTAAGAAACACAGGACAAGGGGCTGGAGAAATGGCTCAGTTGGTAACAAATACACA
>NW_021604653.1:910607-952918 GCF_004785775.1 Grammomys surdaster
CACACACACCCCTCTCACAAAGGCTATAGATTAGTGGTAGAGTACTTGCATATGTATGTGGCCCAGAGTCACACTGCCAGCACTATAAAACAACAAGCAGCTAGCAACTGATCCTCTTGTGGATCAGCTGGTTGTAGAAGTCCTGGATATGTAAAGTCAAGAATACACCTTAAAAACCTCTCAAAACCCCACCCACCTTAAAACACAGGGAGACATATATCTCTTCACTCCCATGAAAACAGCTTTACTCCAGAGTTGCTTCTCTATTTTTAAGTCTTGAGGTTCAGAATGAGTCTGTGGAAATACGTGTCAATGGAAACAGGTGAAGAAGAAAACAGCAAAAGACAAAGGAGCACGAGGGAGAAAGCAGATGTGTCGGTGACTGTGAACCGTCTGCGGAACCGACACCATATGTGAGCCCAAGTCATTGCTGTCTGCACGTACCTCATTAAGCCAAATTAGAGCAAGAGATGGCTGTCATCTTCAGATCAAAACAAACAAGCCTGATTTCGTCATGCCCAAATCCTGTCTCTGATATGAAGAGCAACTCTCTGTAGAAGCTTCAGTCCCCTTACCAGCAAGACCATCTCTAGTGCTGAGGATACATCAGAGTTGCTAGAGTGCTTGTCTACTAGATATCTGCTAGATGCTTACCACTTATAAACAGATGTGACGGTACACACTTGTAACCCTAGTACTCCAGAGGTGGAGGCAGGAGGATCAAGAGTTTGAGGTAATCCTTGACTACAAAACAAGACAGAGACGAGCCTGTTCACACAAATGAGCAAATACATGAATGTAAATACGTCTAAATCATCAGTGGATAGAACATTTCAAAAATCTTACATTGTTTTTATAATGAGCCACCAACAGACAGCGGAAGGAATGACCTTAGTGTGGTTTCTCAGCCTTGAAGATGTGAGAGGCCCTTCCCCTTCAGACAACACAGGGGTCAGGTTTCTAGGGGCTTTTAGGAATTCCCAGACCAGGCAAGTGGCAGATGGGATATTCCAGGAGTGAAGGAAGGTAGGGCCACCCAAGGTCTCCTTTGTACAGTGATTGGCCTGCTGAGTGCAGGTCAGTGGAGGGTGCTCAGATGGACAAACCACTATGTATCTACTTGTTCACACTGACTCCCAGCAACATGGTGCTATTCCTAGATTGTTTGATTTACCTGTTGCTTCCATAGTTAGTCTTTATACTGTTTGGATTTAGAGTCACCCAGGAGACACACATCTGGGCATGTCTGTGAGGACATCTCCAGAGCAGGGAAACTCACCCTGAATATGGGCAGTACCATCCCATTGGCAGGAGTCCTGGACTAAATGAAAAAGGAGAAAGTGAACCAAGGACCAGCATCCATCTCACTGTCTGCTTCCTGCCTCCAGGATGCAATGTGAGCAGTCAGGTCAAGCTCTTGTTGTCATGACTGTCCCGCCATAGTGGACTGTACTCTTGAACTGTGAGCCAAAATAAAGCCTTCTTTATAATTTCTTTTGGCCAGGCATTTAGTCACAGCAATAGGAAAGTAATTACTACAAGTTCCTAAATCATTCTGCGAAATGGGCACTACTTTCCCATGCCATAGAAGAAGAAACTCAGAAGAAGGGTCAACAAACATGCCTACTCTGCCAAGGCATGAATGGCAGATTCTGGGTTTGAACCTCGGCCTTCTGGTTCTGGAGACGTTTCACGGTCTTTCCTTTCCCACAGCTCTAGAAGCAAAGATTCAACTGCCTTTAAACTAATATGCCCAAACTAATGGCTTTGGGTAAAGTATTTTACACTCTGCCAGATGCCCAGATCCCCAGGGATCACAAACCTTCACTGGGTTGTCTCCTCAGTAAGTAAGTCACCCTGGCATTCATGAACCTATACCTCTGGTAATCAAGATAGTGTCCTACTTCCTCCCATGGACCACCACGGCCCAACAGTTGCAGCTTCAGACTGATGTGGGTCTCAAGTCTCTTCCCTCAGGCCTCCCTCTTTTCTCTAATTTCAGATGTTTGTCTCCTACTTAGATCATCAAAAGTCTCAATCCTGAAGTTCTTTATTGACATGTATTCATTGCAATTAATGGGCTTCATGACATTTACACACACACACACACACACACACACACCCCTCATATTCCCCTCATTACCCACTCTTCTACCCCCACTCCTATTGATTCCCTTCTTCTCAACCTAGCTCCCCCTTCTACTTTCGTTTTTTGGTTTTGGTTTAATGTATCTATTGAGTTTGAACCAGGTGGCTCACAGGAGTATGGGTGGGGTAAATAAAGAAGCACAGGCACCTTACCAGTGGCCATGCCACACAAGGAAATATTACTTCCTCCCTCAGCAACCATTAACTACCTGTAGCTCCTCAGAGAGACACAGGACCTCGTGAGCCCCAACTCCACTCTTCTTTAAAGACTTGTTTTAATTTATATGAGAGAGAGAGAGAGAGAAAGAGAGAGAGAGAGAGAGAGAGAGAGAGAGAGAGAGAGGGAGGCGTGTATACATGCCCCTGTGAACTTGCATTCTTTTGGCTGCCTGTATAGGTCAGAAAAAGCTGTCTGATCTCTGGCGCTGTAGTTATAGGTGGTTGTGAGTTATTTAGTGTGGATGGGAGGAACTGAGCTCTGGTCCTCCTGAAGCTCAGCAAGTGCTCTTAGGCACTGAGGTAACTCTTCAACCCTCATGACCTCATTTTGAGATAGAATCTTATACAAATGAGCTGTTCAGATTAGTTTTTTGTCAAATGATACAAGCTAAGATCATCTGGAAAGAAAGAGGAAAATCTCAATCAAGAAATGTTCCCAACAGATTGGCCTGTAGGTAAGTCTACAGAGGCATTTTCTTGATTGATGATTGAGGTAGGAGGGCTCAGTCCACTGTGGGTGGCACCACTCCTAGGCAAATAATCCTGAGCTGTATTAAAACAAAACAAAACAAAACAAAACAAGCTAAGGGAGTTATGAAAATCAAGCCAGTAAGTAGTGTTCATCTGTGCTCTCTGCTTCATAGCCTGCCTAGTTTTTCTTCCATGATGTACTACAAGCTATAAGCTAAAATAAACCCTTTCCTCTCCTAAGCTGGTTTTGGTCAGCATTTTATCACATTAATAGAAGGTGAACAAATGTACAGGAGCTATCCTAGAACTCTCATTCTAATGCAGAGGATGACTTTGAACTTATGACTCTCTTGCTTCTACCTTCTGAGTGTAAGGATCTGGATAGATTTGTAGCACCACACAAGGCTTGCACAGTACAGAGGACAGAACTGCAGGCTTCTGGCATGAAAGGCAAACTCTCTACCACATGAGCTGCCTCCCTGCCCTACTTTTTTCCCACCTGGGTTTGGAATGGATCCCCTTCCACTGTACCTCCCTGTCACCTGTGTGTTCACTATTTCTTGAAAATCATAGCTCATCTCTTCATCCTCGAGCCTAAAGCCTTCCTCTTCAGCCAATACTGGCAGAACAAAACAGAGTTCCATTCTGAACGTTCCTCATGGGCAACTCCAACCTATCTTTCCGGTTCATCTTCTCCAGGAGCCCTAAGTATGCTGGGGAGGTAACTTCATGCTGTAAAGTTGATCTTTGGGGGCATAATTTGTTTTCCCTGAGTCATTAAATGTACTCTCTCATATCTTGATAATTATATATACACTCTGTTTCTGATTAATAAAACGGGTTTTCTTCTATCCAACATTCTGCAATCTGAATCCATTGTTTCACAGTGCTTTGTGCCATCGTTATTCCAAATCAGTGGCTCTTTTATGAAAAGAAATAATTACCTTTCATATAAGCAGAAAGCATAATGTTCGCTGCCAACTGCACTGGTTGTGGGCCAGGAAAGGCGTTAAGGTCAGAATTTCAAAGTAAGCATTTGAAGTTTAGAATATAATCTGCTTTGCTGGAGGTCTCAAGGGCCAGTTGTGAAGCTAAACAGGGAAAAGAGTGAGGGAGGCACTGCAAACAAGCTGGTTTGAAGGAAGAAGACACGTCTCTTCTGTGCAAGCAACACTGGAACCAGACACCTACCTACTACACTCTTATCACTACTGTTGGTTTAAAAAAGACCTTATTTTTGAATTATGCATACATGGGGAGTGAGGATGTGCAAATGGTGCAGGTGCCTGCAGAGGCCAGAAGAGGATGCTGGATCCTCTGGACCTATAGGCAACTGACTGTGAGCCACCCAATCAGGAATCAAATTCAATAGTAGGTGCTTTGAACCATTGAGCTTTTTCTCCAGCCCCTACTGATAATGATGATGATGATGATGATGATGAGAGAGAGAGAGAGAGAGAGAGAGAGAGAGAGAGAGAGAGAGAGATTGTATGTGTGCAGCAGTACCTCTATGCCATGTTTGTGGTGTTGGTTCTCTCTTATCACTTTTATTGGGGCTTCAGGGACTGACTACTGGTCACCAGGTCATCTGGTCACTACTGAACCATCTTGTCAGCCCTGAACTAAACATCTGTCTCCCCTGGCCACCACTGGGACTAATATCTATCATCAGATTGCAGTGAAACCTTGGGAGACTGGGTCTGCTTGGCACAGCCAGCTGACATTTGAGGCTGGAGAATCGTCTGTTGTGTGGGCTGCTCTGGAGAGCAGAACCTGTTAGGCAGTGGCTCCATCTCTTTCCTTAAGATAAAAATAGGACCTTCCAGCTGTGACAACTACAGCAGACTCCAGCTAGTGCCAAGTGATCCCTGGGGGTGTGAAGCTGCCCAGAGCTGAGAGTCACTGCTGCAGACATATGGCCCTGAGGGTCAGCATTACTGGCTTCACTTGAACTGCAGTTCTCGTTTTAATGACAAAGATCAAAACACTCTTGACCAACACAATGTAAGAATCTCACCAATAATGGCACCCGATTCCTGTGACACTGCCAAAGATGCTAACAAGTATTCTCGCCTTTTTGTTCATGGTGTGTGTGTGTGTGTGTGTGTGTGTGTGTCTGTGTGTGTGCACACGCATGGATGTATGCATGTGTATGTATGTACATACACTTATATTCACATGCATGTGGACCTCAAAGAAAGACTTCACCTAGAAGTTCATTTTCCTCAGGTACTAACTATTGGGGTAGTGGCGGTAGCATATGAGTGTTGGTGTACATGGCCATGAACACATGTGTAGCATATGTGTGTGGTTGAGGACAGTGGTGTTCTATCACAATCTAGTTTATTCCCATGAGACAGAGTTTCTCAGTGAACCTGGAGCTAGGCTTGTGGACAGCTAGCCCCAGCTATCTTCTGTCATAATACTGAAGTGACAGGCACAGGAAAGGGCACAGCCATGCCTGGCTTTCTACATGAGTGCTGGATTTGAACTTGAATTCTTATGTTTGTGCAGCAGTCATTCTTAGTCACTGAGCCATCTCCCTAGCCCATCTTGCTTTTTAGACTGACCTGGCCTGGAGCTGGCCAAGTAGGGTAGCCTGCCTAACTAGAGAGCCCTAGGTATCTCCTGGTCTCATCCCCCAGAAATGGAATCACAAGTGTGCACAACCATGTCTGCTTTGTTTTGTTTGTTTGCTTGCTTCTCTCTGTCTCTGTCTCTGTCTCTGTCTCTGTCTCTGTCTCTCTCTCTCTCTCTTCCTTCCTCTCTTCCCTCTCACCTTCCTTTCTTCCTTTTCTCTTGTTCATTCTTTTCCTTAAGTAAGTTCTGGGGATCAAATTCAAGGCCCCATGCACCTCTTTATCAATTGAGTTATCCCCTAGCTGTGTGTTCTTTATGATAAAAACCATAACATCCTTGTAAAAGCCACACCAACATCACACAGCTTCTTCAAAGACGACATACTAACCTGTCTTCCAGCACCCAATGCTATCTGGCAAAGGACAGAACAGAAAGCTACAGTGGCCCATGTTCATGCTGTGCTCAAGTTAAAAAGAAAGCACCCTGTAATTGGCCAGGCACAGCATGGAGAAGGGGTGGGGGGGAGCACTCCGCTGGCCAATCCCTGACCCTGAGAAAGTGACCTGGTGAGCTACAGCCTGGGCAGCGAGCTGGGACACTTTTGTGCTACTTTAACACAAGCACTACTCTGGGCTCACAAACAAGGAGGGAGCACAGGTGTAACTTAATTTCAAGGTCCATTAGCAGCACGGAGCGGGAAATTACACTGCTAAAGGCAACTCCTAGAACTCAGCAGGGACCTTTTTCAATTTTCAAATGGTAAGAACAATAATTATGGTGATTGTTTTTCAGAACAACATCGAGGTTCAAACACACTGCACTTCCCAAGGACTGGAAACCCCAATGTTTGTGGCAAACGTGATTTGAGAAATGGAGGGCTGCCTAAGAATCAAGTTGGATTAAATTCCAAAAATGCCAGTGAGCTGGGCCTGAACACTGGATTCTGTGACTGTTACCCAACTGTCCCTAACGCCGTAGTGAATGTAACACAACACGCACACTACTGTTCCTTTTGTTTGTTTGTTTTTCTTGCTTTTATGGGACAGTCAGTCAATGGCAGCTACTCGGTCAGCTTCTGCGTGGAAGCAAATGGTTATTGTTAGTGTTAAGCATTATGGGTAAAATTCACCACCAACTTGATGGGATCCAGAACCATGCAGAAGACAAGCTTCTGGGCATGTCTATGAGGAAGTGTCTACACTGGGTTAGTTGAAGTGGGAAGACCCAGACTAAATGTGGGCAGCACCATTCACAGGTTGGAATCCTTGACTGAATAGAAAGGAGACAGTGAGTTGAGCACCTGCGTCCATTTCCTGACTGGATGCACTGGGAGCAGCCTCCTCATGCTCTTGCCATGTGATTTCCCCACCAGGAACTTCCAAGCAGTGAGCCAAAATAAACCCTTCTCTCCCTCCATTTCTCCCTCCCTCCCTTCCACCTTCCCTCTCTCCCTCCCTCTCTTCCTCCCTCCCTTCCTAAGTTGTTTTTGTTGTTTTGCCAAAATGAGAAAAGTACCTAATACAGTTATGTAAACAAATGTATGCATACACACGTCTGTGGTAGAGTGCTCTGTGGTGTCCTCTCTTCTAGGATGTTACCGTCTAGAACTACAACTATCACCTTCGGTAGACAGTCCGCAGCACTGAATCATTGCCGCCAAACTCAGTCACAAGCAACAAGAGAGGGAGTGGCATCTACTGTAGTCTGAGAAAGGGAAAGGAGATGTCAAGTTCCACCTCCAAGCCACTTGCCATCAGGTGGAATCTGAGAACAGACAGGGTGAAGAGTTCATCTTGTAGAACCCAGCCTCTGTGAGCAGAGCCACTGAAGTCCTTCAGCAGCTCAGGCCTGAACTACGGCTGCATGGTGAGAGTGAAGAGCTCCGTCCTCAGGAGGAAGCACAGACACAATCACGGATCTACACTTACACTGCCCACCCTCAGCCTCCCCCGGAAAGACCTACCCAACCAATGCACTGTGCGCCATCATTTACATAACTTACAAAGCTAGAGGGAATCAAAATACATGCAGAAAGTCAAACATCCAACTAAGAACGACAGAGCCGGCACAGGTGCGAAGATGCCCGGGTGAAACCTATTACCTTGTACATGACCCTAAAAATTAAAAAAACAAACAAACAGAACTAGAGAAAGGAATTTTTCTTCTCTTTTTTTTTCTTTTACTTTTTTAGAGGCATGGTATGTGTGTGCATGTGTGTGTGAATGAAAATTTATGTATGTGTATGCGTGTGTTTGTGTGTAGATATACATTATGTGTGTGAGCGTGTGTATGTGTGTGTGGTATACACATTGGTGTGTCTATGTGTGTATATGTGTGTGATGTACACATGTGTGTGTGTGTGTGTGTGTGTGTACACAACCTTGGCTATTATTGCCTCTCAGTTTCTTCCACCTTTCTGTTTTCAAGACAAGATGTCTCACTGGCCTGAAACTTGTCAGACAAGGCTGGGTGTCTAGCAAGGCCCAGGGACCTGCATGTTTCCCCCTCCTCAGCACAGAAACTATCACACCTAGGCCTTTTTAGGGTAGCTCTTGGGGATCAGACTCAGGTCTGTAGGTTTGCAAGGCAAGCCCTTTTCCAACTGAACCACTTTTCCTGTCCCCAAAATCAAAATATGTCTTTCTAAAGACTAAAGCATCATTTGTTCATAGTGGGAGGACCCTGAACTGGCTGGGACAGTGCTGTACCACTCAGCAATGCTCCCTGGTCCCAGGAAGGCAGAGACTTGACATGGGAGCATTCGAGCGCTTGCAGGGAGGATAAGTTTGTGTAAATTAACTTACTTTGTGATTAAGAGGAAGGGTGGGACTTTTGTGCTCTGTTCTTTCATTTCCTTCCTCTCCAACAAAATAAATAGGGTTTGAAAAATGTAAATTTTTTATTTTAATAAAGTTCATTTTCTACCTAAATTTCTCTAAGGACACATTAACTCTGACAGAAAAACAACAACAAAACCCAAGGGTGATAAATTTGGGGGAAAAAGTCACTTTAGAAAAAAGTCACAGAGAATACAGCTAAACAGATCAAGGAAGTGATATCTGCCCACCCCTCAACCCCCCCAGCTCCCCCCCCCAACATGGCTATTCATTCTTAAAAAAAATAAATCCAGTGAACATTTTTTCAACTGCTATGGTGCCCAATTTAGAAGCAGTTTACAGTCAACCAGAAGATAGATCAGCAAGCAATAAGACACAACAGTAAGCAATCAGAAACATCAGTGAGCTGAGCAACACCAGAGTAAGCTGTAAAGACACGCCAGGGAGAGCGTTTCTGAGCAATTACCACATGTCTTCATGCTGGAAGGAAGAAAGAAAAACCTCACTTAAGTTGGGTTGGAACCCCCATAAAAATGAACTCTCTTACAGCTCTTGAGCCATTGCTGAGATGACAAAGGGGCTCTGAGGACCAACAGCACAGTCATGAACCAGCGAAAGCAATGGCAGGCTGCTCATGGTGGAGAGTTATTAATGCGGGACTCTCACGCTCCTCTAGAGCAACCTATCGTAAACAGGCAGTTAAAAACAGACAAAAAACCCCCCAAAACCATGTAGTGGTTAACTGACAAGGCACAAAGGACCCTCCAGCATCAGGGAAAATGAAGGAGAACATCCAGCAAATCCACGTGCAGTCCTAAGAAAAGATGCATCTGTGCACAGAGGGACCACATCACAGCAGCTAAAGCAGCAGATGACAATACAGAGGGAACCTCTCTATCAGAAAGACTAATAGTCTAGGAAGCTCAGCTCTCCTTTTCCAGGACCTTTCAGAAAATGGTAACGTCTCTGTTGTAGACTGTGGTAGTATGAATAAGAACGGCCCCAAAGGTGATACATGTTTGAATACTTGGTCCCAGTTGGTGGAACTGTTTGGGAAGGATTAAGGGATGTGGCCTGGTAGAGGAAGTGTGTCACTGGGCATAAACTTTGAGGTTTCAAAAGTTCATGCCATTCTCTGTCAGGAGATTCTCAGTTAGCTCTCACTACTACCTTCTGTTTGTGGATCAAAATGTAACCTCTTAGCGACTACCCTAGCACTATGCCTCCCTGCTGACTGCCATGCTCCCTTCAAGATATTCATGAACTCTACTGCTTTGAAATTGTTAGTCCCAAATTAAGCACTTAACTTTTTAACTTGCCTTGTTCAGGGTGTTTTATTACAATAATACAAAAGTAATTAAGCCACAGACTTGGCCCTATGTGATAACTTACAGATGGAAATGGGAGGTGATTAAAGCATAAATAATCTCTTTCCTATAAGCTATTAGAAGGGTGTGACGTTAACCCTGATTGTCAACCTGATGGGCTCTAGAATCTCCAGAAGGCAAGCTTCTGAGTATGTTCACAAGGGAGTTTCTAGACTGGGTTAACTGAGGCCTACGCAGAGAGTAGTACCATCCACTGACTGGGCTGCCAGAGTACACAAAAAGAAAAAGCCAGGCTGAGCAGTAGCATCCATCTCTCTCTGCTTCCTGACTATGGATGTCATGTGACCAGCTGCTTCACACTCAGATGCTGTCCTTTCCCACCATGGTGCACTGTACCCTCAAACTGTTGGCTAGAATAAGCCCTCCCCACTGACATTGCTTTTGCCAAGTACTTTGACACAGCAGTGATTAAGTAATTGACACAGAGGGCATAAGTGGCCTTGTAGACACCGTGATACCAAGGGCTCTTTCCATTCCCAAATACTTAAACTTAGTAACACATGTCAAAATACTTGCTTCTCAAGTACTCAAATACAAGACAGATTAAGTCAATATATGGTCCCTGCAAGTGACAGGCATCAGTTGTATAGTTGCTCTTAGCTTCCTCTTTCTTTCCCCACTTTCTCAAGGTCACAATCCATTTCTAGGAAGCTTCTCTTCCACAAGGTTCCTAGGCTGCAATCCTAACCAGCTCCAGAATATAACTTCCTGTAGAAGCCTTCCTCAGTCATCCTGCCTCACAACAAAACACCACATTGCTATTTTACATGTGTATAGTCTTTCCCTAATTATCCAGTGTACTGAAGGTCTGGAGTGTACCTAAACATAAGGATACAAAGGCGGGAGCTTGGGGTTGATTATTACACATTTAATTTGCGGGCTAGGGATGTGGTGCAGTTAGTGGAGTGTTTATCCAATGTGTACAAAACCTGGGGTTGCATCCCAGCATCCCATAAACTTGGTGTGGTACCTCAAGTCTATAATCTCACCACTGGGAAGTGGAGGGACGAGGATAAGAAGTTCAGAATTGCCAGTGTGGTCCCACACACCTTTAATCTCAATACTTGGGAGGTAGTGACAGGTGGATCCTGAGAGTTCAAGATCAGTCTGGCCTAGAGTAAGTTAGTTCTAGGACAGCCAGGGCTACAGAGACAAACCATATCTTGAAACCTAGATGGATGTATGGATGGATAGATGGATTGACTGACGGGGGGGGGGGGGGGGGCGCGGCTCAGAGAGTCTTAGCTGCATAAGACCAGCCTAGGAAACAAGAGACCGGGTGGTGGTTTGTCCCTAATAGTCTCTGGCATTTGGATACTTGGTCTCCAGTTGATGGCATTGGTTGGGGAGGTTGAGAAGGTGTGGTCTTGTTGGAGGAAGTATGTCACTGGGGGAAGGCTTTGAGAGTTTAAAGACGAAAACTACTTCTAGGGAACTCACTCTATTTCTTGCTCTAATTCAAGATCTGAACCCCCAGCTTTTGCTCTACCCTCATGCTAGCTGCCATTATGGGCCCCTATCTCTTCGGATTGGCAAGCTAAATAAACCCTTCCTTCTCTAAGTTGTCTTAGTCGTGGTGTTTTATCAAAGCATCAGGAAAGCAACTAATATACAGCCTGTCTCAAAACAAAATAATTCTGATCCTGAATTCACTCCTATTTCTTAAACTAAAAAAAAAAACAAAAAAAAAAAAACAAAAAAAACAGCATCATCCTGATTTTTTTCTTTTTTTAAAATTATGTATATGTGAGTGAGTATGTACTGTTGGGTGCAGATGCTCACAGAGATGAGAGGAAGGCATCAGGTCCCTTAGAACTGAGGTTACAAGTGATTATGAGTGATCCAACACGGGAGTTGGGAACTGAACTTGGGTTCTTCACAAGAGCAGTACATGCATTTAATCAGTGAGTCACCTTGCCAGCCCTTCATTCTGGTGTTTTATTATATTAAATTCACTAAATATTGGAAGCACATCTGTGGAGGCACATTTAAAGATGCTTCTATCTGAGTCTAGCTTCCAGAACGAGCCCCTCAGACCCTTGTTAGCACAGTACCCAGGTCCAGAAAGCGTCCCATTTGAAAGCATTTACACCATGGCATTCCTGAGTTCACTCATGATGCTGTGCTCTAGGATCTGACACTCAAGAAAAGCAGCCTCTCTCTATCGCCTGGTTGCAAGACAACCAAAGGCCACAGGGCCACAGAGCAGGGAGAGAGTGATGGCATAAAAGTCTATCCAGTTCATGGATAGATGACCAGAGAACAACAAACCTAAAAACAGAAAGAAAACCATCCTGGGGGCTTAGAAAATGGCTCAGTAGGTAAAGTATTTGTCTCATGCCCATGAGAACTTCATACACACATAAAAGTGCACCTATAAGGTCTCAGAGCTAGGTAGGGACAGGGGGAAACTTGGGGCCAATCGGGACAGCCTAATCAGTGATCTGGCCTCAAATAAAACTGAAAGCAATTGAGGGAAGCATCCAATGTTGGCTCCTAACCTCTACATGCATGTAGAAGAGTAAGTAGGCTATACCTACATACACACTCACACATACACACACACACATACACACACACATATATACACACACATACACACACACATATACACACATACACACACACACATACACACACATACACACACATACACACACACATACACACACATACATACACACACACACACACAATGGGGAGAGGAAGGAGAGGAGGAGACAGCACCCCATCTTTCAAATCAGATAACACAGAAGCACGATGCAGTCAGTCAGGAACTTTCCACATGCATCCCCAGTGGAGTGGGCACTGAAAGCAGAGCCTGGAGAGGCACAGCACCCACTTATTAATAAGCAGCTCAACACAGTGGGAGGTTTCCTTGTCTAATTACAGAAACTGTTGGAAATGGCAGGGAAGACAGGATTTATGGCCTAGATGACACTGTCTCTGTATTGTAATTAAAAGTTATTTTTAACACTTTGGTGAGATACTGGGATTATTCAAAATAGTTTGTGAATTAAAAGTTGCACAATGTCAAAAAAGCCAAAGAAAAAGGTAATCCACCCAGCTTGCTTAATTTGAAGCAGTCACTGTTTTGACTCTGAGAGGTAGGAAAGGGGAGAGAAAAATCTCTCCCACCTTTAGGTCCATGAGAAAAGATGTCCATGTCAGAAGAACAGAAGGGAGAGGAAGCAGCTTTTATGTATTGGTTTGTTTGCTGATTATATCCCAGTGTGGGCTGGAACTGGCCACGTAGCTGCAGATGACCTTGAGTGTCTGATCACACTACGTCCACCTCCTACACATGAGTGTATAGAGTGTGACTGCCGCTCCCTGTTTTAGGCAGTGCTGAGGATAGGACCCAGGGCTCTGCGGATGACAGGTAAGCACTCTGCCAACTGAGCTCCATCCCAGACCCCCTAAAAGCTGGATCTTTAAAAACTCAAAAGTAACATAGCTACTTCTTCTTCTTCTTCTTTTTTTTTTTTTTTTTTTTTTTTGGTTTTTTGAGACAGGGTTTCTCTGTATAGTCCTGGCTGTCCTGGAACTCACTCTGTAGATCAGGCTGGCCTCGAACTCAGAAGTCCTCCTGCCTCTGCCTCCCAAGTGCTGGGATTAAAGGTGTGTGCCACTACTGCCAGGCTACATAGCTACTTCTTAACTTCATTTTATAAACAAACAAACAAGTAAACTCATGAATATAATACGGAGGGTAGGGGGAACTTTGTCTGCAAGTATGTCTGTGTGCCATGAGTGTGCCTGATGCCTGAGAAGGACATAAGAGGGCATCAAATCCCCTAGAACTGGAGTTATAGACAGTTGTGAGTCATCATATGGGTGCTGGGAATTAAACCCAGGTCCTCTGGAAGAGCAACAGTATTCTTAAGAGCTGGGCCGTCCATCTCTCCAGCCCCTTAGTTTATCTTCTAATCAGTTAGGGAATGCCACATATGAAAAGTCCAGACAGCTTGTTCACAAGCACTTGTATCCAAAGTGCTCCCCCCTCTAGTCCTACACTGGATTCTATGGTCATGCTACCAAGAGGAATTAGGGCTCGCACACAGATAGGCCAGGAGTGGACTCCAAGGTGTTGTGATCTGAAGGTGGACCCAATGCAGTCTGTGGACAAGCCTTTGGTGTAAGACTTAGGTTTTGCTTTAACTCATTCCATCCTCTTGTCTTAGATCCCAAAGTTAAGAGGGGGCCAGGTAGGATACATCCCGGTGGAAATCACATGGCAGTGCCCATGAGTGTTCATGGCACCGGGCCAGAAGAAGGCTTTTCTACCTGTCTGGTGCTCCATGTGTACAAAGAGGCATTTTGTGCAGTGGCAACCATGCCTTAGCAAGGCAGGGAGAGAAGGTACCACAGGCAGTGAATAGCAAGTCACATTAACTTCCAGAATCTTGGAATTTGTATCTATCACGATGGCTACCTGGCATTTGTCTTTATTTCTTGAGACAGGCTTTCATATAGCCCAGGCTGTGCCACAAAGTATGACCTTCAATCCTCGATCCTCCTGCCTGCTTTACATCTCCTCCCAGCTTGCCAGAGTAAAATTTGTGTAATGAAAAATTATTTTACATTCTTCCATTTTTCTCCTTTTATTTCATATGAGTTTAATCATTCATTTGTATCTGTCCACAGCTGCTGAGAATTTCTTTCATGCTCTGTGTTACAAAATAGCACTACCTTACCTTCTGTTAAAGTACTTCCAGCTTTGGCCCTTGGGTGTTTTAGTTTCCTCTTACAGCTCGGGAGAGCCTCAGACTCACTGAGTAGCTGAGGATGACCCTGAGCTCCTCAGTGATCTCCGCTCTCACGCACTGGGATTACGGGAGCGCACGCCCACACCCGGCTAACTGATGGCTAGCAGGCTTCTGATCACAGGAGCGCATGCCCACACCCGGCTAATTCAAGGCTAGCAGGCTTCTGCATCTGACAGGAGTTGGGAAGGGAAAATACTCGTCTGGTGGGAGCTTTTCTGATAACCTCTGCATTTCATTTCATCTACGTTCTGAATCTTATCAGCACAACTCAATTCTGGGAACTCATTATCTGCCTGGGTGTTAGAGAATCCACCAGTTATTCTGAAAAAAAAATCATAAAAATGTCCCAATATCTGTTATTAAAAAATAAATGTAAAGCCTGCCTTCACGACAGTCATGTCAAGTTTATGGAATTTTTATTGCCCCAGTAAGAACCTTGATGCTGTGGTTTTAGGAAGGGCTCAGTCCCATGGCTGGGCAGGGAACGGCCATCCTTACCGGCCACATTAATTTTTTCAAGTGATACCAAGCTGGGGACAGCCGTGGTGGAGTTGGTGGAATTCGCTCCTGTGCCATTGACGAGATTGTCCACCTTTGACTCGAGCTTGCCGATGCGCTGCAAGATGTTATCCAGTAACACAGCAAGTGTTTTCTTCAGATCTGTGCAAGGAAAAAAAAAAGAAAGAAAACTGAAAACTTCTGCAGGCTCTGCCACAGGCTTCTGCCACAGGCTTCTGCATGGCCAACCTGTGGCCTGTGTGCACCCAGGATATGTATGAACATAGCCCAACACTAACTCATAAATGTAAAATATTCGGAGATAGATTTTGTAGCATTTTCTTTGGTAACTTTATCGTATGGTACCTGAGCACAAACTCTGTAGATGAGAATGTTTTGAACTACAATGTAAAAAAGTTGGATGGAGGCAGGTGAGATGGCCCAGTGGCTAATACCACTTGCTGCATCAGCATGATGACCTGAGTGCAGATCCCTAACGCTCACATAAAAAGCCATGTGTAGCCATGCATGCCTGTGACCCCCTGAATTAGGGAGTAGAGGGCTTGGGGAAGAAAGTCACAGGACTGTTGGGCTTGCTGGCTGCCAGCATGGCTCTGGGTTCCATTTCTACCTTGCTCCAAGAGAATAAGATGGAGAAAAAAGAGAATAGGACACCTAGCATCATCCTCTGATCTGCCCACTCACACCCGTGTGTGTGGGTACCCTCCTCAGTACCACAAACGAGCCACAAAAGTTGTTAAATGTTTCTAAAGTGGCTAACCTCCCCTAAAATGATCACATCTTAGTGATCGCAGGAACCGCCTCCCATCAGCCAGACTTGAGAAAACAAGCCAGTCTGTGTGAAAGCGACTCTGATAAGGAGTGAGGCTGTAAGACTATTTCTAGACACAGGTCCAGAGAGAGAAATCCTTGCCATGGCCCATCCTACCTCAGCACTGCAGGGATCCTTGCTCCACATGGTGCTGTGGCTAATGACACACAGAAATGATCTGAGGGTGTAGCCCAGCCTCGAAGCAGCTTCAGAATGAAGTTCACTGCTATTTTTATTGTCTAGCATATTCTATTCTGATCTTTTTTTTTTCCTATTTGATATAGGGTCTAAAGAACTCCTCACTGGTCTTGAACTTACTACGTAATCAACAATGACCTCAAACTCCTGATCCTCCTGCCTCTACCACCTGAGTGCTAAGATTACATGTGTGTGCGATCTCACCTGGTTCTATGTGGAACTGGGGTTGGATGTAGCTAGGCAAGCCTCCTACCAAATGAACCACATCCTTGGGCCTCAAATTTTTAATTATCCTTTTAGGAATTCATTCACGTATGCAATGACATATGACCATACCCACACACATACTCCCCCCTCCAACTCTTTAGGTTGTATCCCCCAACACAACTTCATGTCTCCTCTCCTCCTCCTCTCCCTCCTCCTCCTCCTCCTCTCTCTCTCTCTCTCTCTCTCTCTCTCTCTCTCTCTCTCTCTCTCTCTCTCTCTCTCCATCTCTCCCTCCTCTCCTCCCTCCCACTTTCTGATAGACCACTATGTCTAATCAGTGGTGTCCATCTGAGCATGGGTATGAGGCTGCCTACCTACAATGGCCATGCATACTCTCAAAGGAGAATGGTTCTCCCTCCCCCAGCAGCTATATATAAACTGGCTCCTCAGTAAGGCATGGGGCCTAGAGAACACTTCCTTCATATATTTCCAAACAATTCAATATTTTAAAGGGGCTAAATTTCTGGTGGTTATTAATGGGCATAATTACACATTCACAGGCATGCTGGAGAACCTGACATTAACTATAATCAGATTTAGGGAAACAACTAGAGTCATGATTGCTCACAAACACTTATCAAACTAGTAAGGATGAGGTTGTATTCTAAAGGCTAAGGACATTCTCTGTGGCGATTACATCAAAAGAATGGAGTCCTTTTCTTAGATGTTAGACTGTCAGACATTTCCAACAAGCCTTACCTGGGTCAAGAAACAAGCTCCTTGGAACAGAAGCATGAGCGTGTAATGAACACAGGAAGTCTATGAGAACGTTATGTGTGGGGAACACCCTACATTACGGGATATGAGCAGCGAGGAGGCCCTAAATCAACAACATATAAAGATGTCCAGACATTGCTGAATATATCCTAGGGGCAAAATAGCCTTCATTAGAGAAGCCACAGAATACGGACATACTCTAAACTTGTGTATTCCTAGCTACCCTCTGGAATATTAAGAACATATTAGAGGAATAGTTTTACACTCACTAAAGCAAGAGTGAGAAGGGATACTGTAAGCTTACATGAGCTATGGCCTCTTACCACCACAGCCATTGCTGCAAACACAAGGGTGAGAAGAAAGGATGGTTCCTTCCTCCTCCAGGGAAAGGGAGCAGAAATTGAGCTAATATAGATAGGCTCTGAAGGGCTTGGAACCTTCTGGAACCATGCTTTAAAAGCTACAGGACTTGAGAACAGAGCCCTAATAGAGTTATTGGTGACAGCCATTGTGGAACACTATCAATTAAGAGGATATGCTCAGGCTTGGGAGATGACTCAGATGCAAAATTACTTGTTCTACAAGTTTGAGACCCTGGGTTAAGAGATCCTAGTACCAAGATACAAAGCCGGGCATGGTGGCACATGCCCACAGATACCAGCACTAGGGAAGTAGAGATAAGTAAATCCTTGCATCTTACTAGCCAGTTCCAGGTTCAGTGAGATAGCCTGTCTCAAAACAAACAAATGAAACAAAACAAAATGTTGAGTATCACTGAGGAAAATATACAATGTTGACCTCTTGGAATCTGGAAACACACATACACACACACACACACACACACACGGAGGAGGAAGCAGAGGAAGAGAAGGAGGAGAAGGAAGAGGAAGGCAGACAGACTGACAGACACACAGAAACAGAGAGGGAATAAATACATTAATAAAAACCTATTCTTCCTAAATTCTAAAACTATACTTTGTCACTGTCATGAAGAGTGACTCTGAGACACAGTGTAGGACAGGACTTGAAGATGGAGAAGGGGCTACTGCTACTGATGTTCCTTCCCAAACTGTCACAGTACTTTTAGCTGTGTCTACACACCTCCTTCATCCTACTGACTTTATCTAGAGAACTCAATGCATGCTATATGCATATCCTATAGACACAAGGGAGAAATATATATATATATATATATATATATATATATATATATATATATATACTTTCCCCCAATGACAGATAACTAAGGAGCAGTTTCTTCAGAAGTAGCTTGGATCTGTCTGCCAGCATTTCTAACTTGCAGCTTCTAAACCTATGTGTCAGACACTGGCCTCTTGTGCCTGTCATATCTTCTCACTAAGCCATATCCCAACCACACTGGAGAGTTGTGGATACCATTGTACAAAGGCATGTCTACCCACACAATCAAAAAAAAAAAAAAGAATTAGTAAAACCCTGGCTTTGTACATCTGCTGTTGGGTGGAGGCAGAAGATCAAGCTACCGAAACCCTCAGCATCTCTAGACTCACTGCAGGGGCGGCCATGCTTCCTCACTAGATGAGGAAGAAAGAGTTCATTTTCAACTAAAGCAATACTAAGACACCATTTCAAAGCTGTACTATCAAAGACTTAAAATATATATAAGTAAAATGGCCTACATGTTGGTATGGGTTGCACAGCATATATTTGGAGGTCAGAGGGCAGCCCAGATACTGTTGTTCAGAAGCCTTCTCCACTCCTTTGTTTTGTTTGAGACAGGGTCTCTCATTGGCCTGGAGCTGCCACGAAGCTAGGCATGCTGGCCAGTGTGCTTCTAGGAATCCACCTAGTTCCACCTCCCATCTCATCTCCTTTGGGTTTATGGGTACAAGATGTCATATCTGGCTTTTTTTTTCAAACACGAGTTCTGGGGATTTGAACTCAGGTCCTCACACATTCAAGGAGAATGCTTTACCAACTGAACCATCTCTTCAGTCCCATTTAAAGATACTATTAACGAGAAACACAAGCACAAAGGAGATGGGGCTTGAGAGATTGCTCAGTGGTTAAGGGCACATTCTACTCTTCCAGAGGAAGCCTAGCTTGGTTGGCCACACTCACACTAGGCAGCTCACAACCACCTGTAACTAGCACCAAGAGATCTGACATCCTTTTCTGAACCCCGTAGGCACGTATACTCACATGGTATACATGCGTGTGAAGAAACACTAAACAAACAGGAAATGAGAGAGATGGGAAAGAAGAAGAGAGGAGAGAAAGAGGAAGAGGGGGAAGGACGGAGGGAGACAGACAGACAGATAGACAGGGTAGGGCTAGGAACAGACTACAAGAAGAGGATGCAAAGCCCAGGTCTGTATTTTTACAAATATACAGTGCCCAGTATACTACTGCACTCAATGAATATTCTTTATATGAGCAAATTAGCAAAACAGATCAACTATCACCTACAAGAACAAACAATTGTCCTCACGTAAATTATAGCTTCCTGGGTGATAAAAGCATTTCTCACCTTTTTAAAAAGGTGTAAAAACTGCTAACAGCTTTATTGCTGTTTTAAGCAAACAGCGGAATATTTGGTTATGTTGTATTTAATGGTAATTCATTTATTTAAGGACACTGTATGACGCAGAGTAGTTCTGATGGGGTTTAAAAAGAAAATGAGGACACAAATATTCCTTCCAAATTCTAGCATATTTTTATATTTATCGTGGTGTTTTACGGTTACAGTAGCAGGAAAATGTGTCCTCAGCAGGATTACAATTTCTAATTACTAATGAGCTTTTAAATTTTTCTTCTTACTTCAAAAACCTCAGCAGTAAAAACTGAAGCCCAACATTACTACCCATGTTTCCATGATCCTAAAATTCGCTGTACACAGTAACGATGAGAGTGGGTGGCTGAGAACATCTAGAACACCCCTCTGGGGAAGGAAGAGCCGCTGCTTTTCAAGCCAGGACCTTCGGTTAGTGCTGAGATCAATTAGACTTCAGCAGAACAGGTGCCCTCAGTGCATCTGGAAGTTTTCACTTCCAGGAAGCAATGACAGCACACAGTAGAAAGGGCTAGTAGGCTCAACCAAGACCAGGATGGAGAAGAAGTTAGCATTGCTATTTCTTTGTGAGGGTTAATGTTGGCTACCAGATCCCAAGCACTGAAAAGGCAAGCCTCTCTGTACATCCGTGAGCAGGGATTGTACATTAGGTCAATTGAGGTCAACTTGGTGCACAAGAAGGGCCCTCAGAAGAAACAGTGGCTCTGCTGGTAGATTAGGGTTCTCAGGTGCATGACCCATATCCTCAAGAGAGAACGGCAAACCATGATTTCTCTCATCAAACCAATCAGTATTTGAGAAATTTCCAAGAAAGGCTGTATATGGGGGCTATCCTTCCCCTGGTCTAATCTACCCCGGGGCCATGCATGACTCCTTAAATTCCACTTACTACTTCAGGACAGAAGGCAGGGACAAGAGACTCCTGGGAAGCTCAACCGATTGGCCTGAGGAACAAGACACTCTGTCTCAAACAAGGACGAAAAGGAGCATCACCCAACGCTGTCCTTATCCTCTGATTTCCACATGTATGCTATGGCATATACTTATATAAGCTGTAAAACACACATAGAGACATACACACACACACACACACACACACACACACACAAACACATACAGAGTGGGAAAGGGATAGAGAAGGGGAGAGGGAAATAACAGCAACAAAACAAAAGCAGAGAATTAACGCCTAGCCTGCTGGTACTCCACTCACTCATCTGTGGCATTGGTTACCAGGCGCCATTTTAAGAAGGATCTGTAAAAGTCAGCTAAAGGTTCTGGGCAAGACCATGGCTTGCAATTTCACTTGTCAGGGACAGTGACTATGTTCAGCACAGAAGTGACTATGCAATGAGCCAAGGACTTACATCCAAACTGCCAAAAAATAATTTCCTTCTCTGCTTGGCTCCTATCTCAAATCCCTTTCTGCCATGGCTGCCCTGAGAGACAGAACATGGGCAAGACAGCTGCTGAGCAGCCTCGCTCCCAGCACCAGAGAACAGGCAAAGACGGGGCACTAATGAGACATGGAAGGTGTTAATGAAAAGAGAATTAAACCTTGGTCTCCTAGAGCCATCGGCTACCGGGAATGTCAAGTCCCATCACTTACATATCTTAAAATTAATTTTCAAATGACCTTTCCATGGATAGACACTATAGTCGTGTGTGTGTGTGTGTGTGTGTGTGTGTGTGTGTGTGTGTGTGAATAGTTGTTATTTATACCAGAGGAGAGCTGGAAAAGAGTCAAACACTGCATGAGAAAGACTGGGTTACATTATCCAATCTGTAAGCTAGACTGAATCGCTAGGCAGATACTGGCTTTGCAGCATCATCTGTGTTTACCGCCAATGGCAATTCATACAAGGTTGATAACGATGTGGCTATCAAATGACTTAACAGCATGAAAAAACAGCACAAAGACAAGTTTCCAGTCGTATATAAATACCACCCTGATTTCTAAAGAGGAGCATGTATACATTTGTCTATATACACAAATACACACACACACACACACACACACACACACACACACACACACACCAGCACTTTTAAAAGACTGGAGGAGGGCTGGGAATGTGGCTGAGTTGGTAGACAGATGGCCTATATGCACAGAGCCCTCGGTTGGGCCCCCAGCACCACATGACCTAGGTATATCAGTACATGCCTATAATGCCAGTACCCAAGGACACAGAGGCAAGAGGATCAGAAGCACAAGGTCATCCTTGGCTACCCAGTGAGTTCTAGGCCAGCCTGAGACACATGAGACCTTAAAGGAAAGAAAAGAAAGAAAAGCAAGAAGTAAGCTTTGTTATCACTGGTAAGCCCTGAGTCTAGAACTGAAGCTTTCTATCAGTTTTCATTCTCTATAGTTCCTCATACGCTCTCAATTTTCTACAAAAATTCACACCATCTTCAGGTCACACAAGTATAAATGCCATTTTAAATCTGCAGGCAGGACAGTGATCTCTACTCTCGGAATACAGCTTTAACATCAAGTGAGAAGACACCTCTCAGAAATGTCTCAATGGCACACCCTGCTTTAGTCATGTGATTTTTCCCAACACAGGACTTCATGTAGGCCACGTTACCCTCACCTCACTCCGTACTTATAGCGCTGAGGATGACTTTGGACTCCTTAGCCTCTGCCTCTGCCTGTCTAGTGTTGGGGTGACAGATGAGCACCACCATATATCTGTTTTGGTTTTTTAGTTTTGGGTGGGTTTTTGGTTTTGTTTTGGGGTTCTTTTTGTTTGTTTGTTTTGTTTTTTTATGTGGTACTGCTTAACCCAAAAGCTCTCTGAATGCTACGCTAGGCAGCCTCTTAGTTTCTGAGTCCAGTTGTTTCAATGATGAACTGTAACTTATAGCTGAAATAAATCCTTTCCTCCCCTAAGTTGCTTTTGGTCTCAGTGTTTTTTCACAGCAACAAACTAGGGCACTACCAGAATCCAAAGGCTGAACATGTCTGCCACTCACGCCTCGGCTACTAGGTAAGTGATGGAGGTTCAATCAGGCTGCTGTGGGTAGTACCAGTAATAAACGTTTCCCACCCAGTTTGGTGTGGGGATAAATGCTGTCCTCTCTGATCCCTATAGCTGTGCCATGAGTTGAGGGAGGTCACATCTACTACATCCTGAGGCTCATCACTTGCCCAAAGTCACACATCTGGCATGGTGCAGGCTCATCTCCCAACCCACATGGAAACAAACGGTCTCTACGGGCTTTTGACAATAAACAGCTGTCATATCAAGATCACCCATAATAACTACTTGGAGCATCCTGGATGTGGAGCCCACATGGAATTTCTTCCACTTCCTGTCTTGCTAAAAACAGGACTGTGATTCTCACAGTCATTCCAGCTGCCAGGGCACCGCACAGATAGGCACAGAACCTCTGGCGATGGGGGATGGGGTGCAACTATTCATTTCTAGCTCCTACTACGTGCTTGGCAAAGCCTGGAAACAGAGTCCAGGAGTGTTAAATGTCTGCCCTCAAGGATAAGGAGGATGGCCTTTGAGAACAATGAGGTCATGCTGTTAGGTGGCCTAGAAGTTAGGAAGGATGAGAACCATGGACAGGGGGCTTTTTGTGAGGAGGTCTGGCAGACTTCTCGGAAACTGAGAATGAGTGAGGAGGGAGTAAAGAAGGCACAGAAGCCAGAACATTGAAAAACACTCATCCAAGATCCAGAACAGGAGTGAGGAAGGTAGGGAACTCCTGAGGGCTGGATCACTGTAGTATGAGGTCTGTCAGGCTTCTTTTGAGAGGAAAAAGGCATGGTGGCACAAGTGTGTAAAGATACAGGACCATGGCAGGCTCTGAACACCAGGTAAGGAGAAGGGCCCTGAGATGCATCCCTTCCTCAAGTCCAATGTGGGAGAAAAGGTTCCACAATAGGGAGGAGGGTGGGCCCCATATTCACATGCACGCATACACACACACACACACACGCACACACGTACGCACGCACACACATGCACACACGCACATGCACACACTCCTGACACAGAATGCTGGCTGTCTCTTTAATCTTTACACTGGATGTGCTCCAGAGCTTGACCTCCCTTTGACCGTGTGGCTGAGTGTCCAGCACAGCACAGCACAGCAGGAAACGCCCCAAGCTCCCAAACATGTTCATTTTTAGGTTCCAAGGGTGCCAAGCAGTCCTTCCCTAAACCACACCAGCTGTATCCTTGGAGAGAGAGCAAGGTCTCCCGAGACAAGTCCTGGAGCCTATCTTCCTCCTATCGGTCTTGCTGCAGTAACAATGTATTTTTCCTTCAAGGGCAGAGACTATCTGCTTCCATCATGGTGGTTTCCCAGAAGACTCCACAAAAGTCTTAGCTCTCCCGAGACAGTCCCCTTGGTCCTATTGGTAACAACAGAGGCAAGAATACAAAGGGGGGGGCACTTTTTCAGACTTGCAACTTTGTCTCACCACACCTCGTTTTTTCTCCTAGAACAATGGAAAGAGAAGCTCTCATGTGCAGCTCAGTGGAGCCGACACCCTAGACATATATATCCAGGCTGGAAAGGCACCACCAGCTCAAGGCACGTAGGTCTGCTCAGTCCAGACTGCTGATAAAAGCCCAGAGTTGTATCCTTCACCTGACTGTCACCACCATGCAGTCCTAAGGGGCACCAGTATCCCCAGTGAGCATCTCCCTCCTGCTGCGCATGCTCTGTCCAAACCTTCACCTTTTGTCCTTCAGCTACACAAGTACTGCCAGAACTCTAGCCCAGGACCACAGAGACACTTGCGTGACACTATTTATTAGACAACCACCAACACATGAGTAGATAATGAAAACAGGGCATACATATACAAGGGGATTTCATTCAGTCGGCTGTAAAGAAAAACAAAAGTCATGGGACAGCAAGTGGATCTGGATATTACTGTACTAAGTCAGGTGATTCAGACTCAGACAAATATTACATCTTCCCTCAAATACAGGGTGGGGGATGGGAGGGACAAAGGGAAACAGAAGCATGAGGAAGAAATGGGGAGGAAAATCATCAAAGCCAAACTTTGTTTGAAACTATCATAATGAAACCTGTACGATAATTCAAATACATTAATTAAAAGACACACTTGAGGAGAGGTGGCTTCTGTCACTACTCAAGGCAAAGAAGTCCCTTGGGGATTCTTTTTTAAAAGGCGTGTGTGTGTGTGTGTGTATGTGTGCATGTACGTGTGTGTGCGCCCATGTGTGTAGGTGTTAAGTATGTATACTTGAATGCAGGTGTCTTCAGGGGCCAGAGGGAGACACTGGATCCTCTGGAGCTGGGGTTACAGATGGTTGTAAGCCAGCAAGTGAGGATGCTGGAAGAACAAAAAACTCTTAATTGCTAAGCAATCTCTCTGGCCCCTCCAGGACATTTAAAAAAAAATTTTTAATAAACCAAATTTGCCCTTTGCCATTTTTCTTCAAGGAAGAGGTGATTGTTCTCTGCTATTCCCCTGCTATTATGAAGGGCAGGACATTCATGGGAGTAGAAGAATCCTTCTCCCACCATAAGCACGAAAGCTGCTTAGGACGTGCCAGCCAGCAAAGGTGGACCCTAACAACAAGCCAGTCTCTAAGGATGACAGCCAGTCAAATGGACAGTTTGGATCTAAAAAAGCTCAGCAGCTAGAAGCCAGCAGAGTCCAGGACAAAGCAGGCCACGGAACCTGGAGGCCAGGACAAAGCAGGCCATGGAACCTGGAGGCCAGGACAAAGCAGGCCACAGAACCTGGAGGCCAAGAGAGGCCAGGCAAGTGGTCTGTGGGTGGGAGTGAGCTAGGAGAAGCTCACGGCTGTGTTAGTCTGAGCTAGGAACTTCTCCAGAGTAAAGTACGCCAGTGTCCATTGAGGCAAGAGGATGAGACAAGGTCACCAAAGTATAGCTGGGCTGTAGAGGGGATAGCACTGTGCTCAATTTTCAAAATGAGAACACTGAAGTAGCCCAGGCCTACCCTTAAGTAAGAGAGCACCACCGGGGTTGGGGATTTAGGTCAAGCAGCCCAAGAAAGATTGAGTCACCTCAGAAACAAGAACAGTATTGACTGAAGTGAATGACAACACCTATGATCCTGGACAGCCCCAGCCCATGCTGTGTTGGTCTGAGGTAAGCAGGTGTGGCTGGGAGGCAGGAGCCCACACACCCCTGCACAAGGGGTGAATGCCTCCACTGTTCTACACCGGCTGCTGGGGACTTTCCAGCAACAGATTTGAATGACCAAATCCCAAAAGGAGTTCAGAAGAAGTCTCTCTTCATTCTGCTTTCTGTTTCTTACTCCTTAAGAACCAAAGCAAGATAGGAAGACAGGAAAAACTGTGGGGATGTAGTCAGAAAGGAGCCCTTCATGGATGAGAGAGGCTGAAGCCTCTCATGTGCAAATCAAGGATTCCAGAACAATTAGCCTGCATGGCAAAGGTTGTTGACATGGAGATAATATTTCTGTCACATATTTTGTGTTAAATAACAATGGACTAGGCTGAGAGGCCTGAAGGTGAGACCTTGGATACAGCTTCATCCATCTCTTCCAGTGACTAGAACACTTGTATTCTTATAAACTTTATTTACAAACTTGGGCAGCAAGGAAGAGGATTCGGCCACAAGCTGTAAGTTGCTGACTTTCTCCCATCAAAAGAATCCTGGGTAGTTACTGAATCCCCAGTGGGCGTGACCAGAAAATGGGCTATGTGACTGGAGAGGAGGAATTTGGAATGTTTCAGAAGTTTCAGTTGTGTGAAAGGAATGTTGGTATCACCGTGTTTCAAGTAACTGAATCTGTTATAAACAATTGAGAGTGGCCATGTTCCAATAAAACTTTATTTATACCAATAACCAGCAGTCTGAATTTGGTCTGTAGGCCAAACCTTGCTCAACACTATTCTAAGATCTATAAACAGGATTATAATGAAGCAGGAATCACTTAAAAATCAACTATTAAAATTCGTCAAACACCAAAGCTCAATTTATAGCATACCAAGATCCTCTGACTCTTCCCGTATGGGAATGGGAGGAGAGGCTTGGCACTTTCCTATATGCTGACAATTACATACATGTATATAACACATTTTGGTAATTTTGACACATATCCCCCCCTTTCCTTCCTTTCCCCTCCCTTACCAAATCTCTTCATACATGAAAAGTTTATTTCAGACAACTAATAGGATCCCTTTAAGCTAGACACAGATCTTGAACATGGAGGATCAATTGTTCATTCTTTTGGGGCAAATGTCTTGGCGGTATACCAAACATGGTCTGTATCTATAGCAGATAAAAAAGAGTCTGCAAGCAGATGGCCCACACAGCCCAGCTAAGCCACACAATATCCCAAAGTTTCAGTATCTTACCTAAGACAGGATCTCATATAGCTCAGGCTGGCCCCCCCAAATTCCCATGTAGACAAAAGTGACTCTGAACTTCTGATATCCCTCCCTCCACCCACCAGAGCTGCCTACCTGTCAATGTCACCAGCAATGGCAAATTCAAGGAGAGGTGGGGGTCATCAGGATGTCTCTCCAGATTCTCAGGACTAGCACTATATCACTCCCTTGCTAACACCACCCTGCCACTTAGTTGCTAGTGTGTAAAATCCCAAGCCAAAGAAACAGTGAGGTTGACAAACTTGAGACTCAAAAAACAAACAAACACACCAGTTATCTACTTTAGAATATACTTATTATCACCGTATTTGTCAAAACTAGGGAGAGGCTACTGGTATCTTCTGTTAAAAGCTTATATTATGTGTGCTAGTGATCTTTAAGGGTCAAACTGAAATAGCCTATCATAGCCTGACAAAAGTTTTAATCAAATAATTCCCTCCTCTCCTCTCCTCTCCTCTCCTCTCCTCTCCTCTCCTCTCCTCTCCTCTCCTCTCCTCTCCTCCCTTTCCCTGCCCTCCCCTCCCTTCCCCTCCCCTCCTTTCGTCCTCCCTCCCTCCCTAGCAGGAGGTCCTAAGCTATATAATTAAGCTACCTAAGCATGAGTCCATGAGGGAGCCAGGCATCAAGTCAGGGAGTGACTCAGCAAGCAGTGTTCTTTCATGGTTCCTCCATCCAGGTTCCTGCCTCCACTTCCCTCAATGATAGATTGGATTCTGAGCTGGAAGTGTAAGCCAAATAAATTCTTTCCTTCCCTAAGTTGCCTTTGGTCAGAGTGCAACTTATAACCAAAACAGCAACAGAAGAAAATTAAAACACTATGTAAGTAAAATTGTACTGAAGTAGGTTTATCTAACGTGAAACATCAACGGGACCAGGAAACCCTTTCTCAGTAGACCTCATCACAGGATGGTCCCGAATACCTCAATCGCACACACTCTAGCTCCAAAACTACTTTTACTGGCCTGTCAACGTGGCGGGCGGGAGGAAAGCATGTAAGACTTGCTGATGACAGTGTTTGCTGGCGTGAGGGGAAAGATAATGATTATTTCAGTAAGACTCATCTCGAAAAGTGAAGAACTGGAATAAATAACTCCTCTAGGCTCTAAGAGATGCAATGTCCTGCAATGTCAAGCACATAGCTGAAATTCCAACACAAGACTGGTGTGTGTGTGTGTATAAATACACTTGTGTGTATGAGAGCACACATGTGCATGTGGAGGAGGCCAGCGAATACCCTCAACTGTTGTTCCTCAAACACCATCCACCTTGTTTGTTTTTGTTTGACACAGGGTCGCCCACTGGTCTAGAGCTCAGCAAGTAGGCTTAGCCTGCAGCCAGTGCCTCCAGTGCTGGGATTATAACAAGCACACCAGCTAAACCTGGATCTTTTTTTAACATGGTTTCTTGGGATTGAATACAGGTCCTCAGGTACTCTTGTAATCAATTTCCTGGTTTCCCTTTATATTACACACACACAGACACACACACACACACACACACACACACACACACACAGATAAAAGACTAAGATCAGGTGTATTTTCTCTAGAATATTGAGGAAGCCTAAACTCTGAGTTATTTAGCAACACATGATAAAGACAACTGGTAAAACCACAAGTCTATAAATATATAACTCATGTGTTTGTCTTGCCTGTTAAAAAAGTTTGATAAACTGTATTTAGAGGAAAACACCTGCTAAGTTGTTGTCCTTTCCCAACAAACGTATACGAGCTACATGTAGAATTAGAACCTTTAAAACAGCATCTACCACAAGCCACAGCACACTTACACAACACTAACATTCCGTGCTTTTCTGTTCTCTCTGGTGGTAACTGATCTCTGGAACTGATAGACCATACAGGTCAAGTCAATGAGTCATTTGTCTTGTGTGCTTGGGTACCTAGTGTTTGTTGTTGGACAGTGGCACACAAAACGGAGCTTCGCAGTTTTAATAAATTACATTAAAGATGGCATTTTATTTAGACATGTGAAAAGCCAGTGCCTAGTAACACTGACTTTTTACATGGCTGCCGGGGATTCAAACTGAGGTCCTCGAGGTTGCATGGAAGCACTTTACCAACTGAGCCACTCCCCCAAGATTACTGCTGATAAATCTGGAAGAGATATATTAAAAGCACATAGTGTGACTATTCTGATCCTAAGAACTGAAAAAGAACACTGGAGCTCCTGAGCTGCAGCAACCTCCTCTGCATAGACACACACATTAGAACTAAGCTTCTGTGGAGCGTGTGGCTTCCCGTGTCTGTACTTTAGCTGCCCGAACTGAGCCTACAGCTCCATGTGTTCTAACTGAGGGCATATCTTTGACTAGGCTGCAAGCAGAGCAGCAGCTCTCCTACAGCACCCCAGCGTGCACCTACTGCAAGAGTCGCAAACACTAGGCCCACTGAAGACCGGTTTGATGGCTCCATTTCCCCTTTGACAACTAACAAGAGCTTACCCTCTGGAAAACCAGGTCATTCTGGATCCTCAGTGACCACAGCACATCCTGGAAGGCAGAATCTCTAAGACACTGTGACCCAAATTCCCCTTGCAATGGTTATTTTCTAAGTGTCTGTATGTGCATTCTGGCACCATCTGGTCAGACGAGATGGCTCAGAGAGCACAGGCATTTGCCATACAAGCCTGATGGCCTGAGTTCCATCTCTGTGTGGAGGAAGGAGGGGACTGAGTCCTAAAGGCTGTCCTCTGGGCTCCACTGTGTGCAGTAGTGCATGCACCCAGATACATGAATGGAGATGCACACATGATAATAATAATAAGAATAAAGAATAATACAGAAAAAATACATTGCAAAGTTATAAACTAAATGCTAATTGTGTATATTGCACAGAGGACACTTTTATGTGATTTTTCCCATCTGTTTTCCTGCCAATGCCTTCAATTTCTTTTTGTAAATTAAGCATAACTTTTACTAAAAAAGTAAGATAACTTTCACATACATTATTTTATATATCTAAAATTATATATTATCATATATATTACATATTTTATACATGTTATATATTACACACACACACACACACACACACAAATATAAACAGTGTCTCATGTAGCCAGGTCAGCCTCAAACATCCTAGATAGATGAGGATGAGCCTGCACATCTGATCTTCCTGCCACTAGCACCACAATGTTGGGGTTTCAGGCATGTGCCACCATGTCCAGATCCAACCTCGCATGTTAGGCAAGCTAAGCTCTAGTTCCAGCCCTCGTGTGTTGTTTTCAAAAGCATAAGGGACCTGAAAATGAGCAATGAGTAGAAGATTTTCTTTTCAGAGTTGAGCACAGTTAAAGACAAAAGCAATGAAGTCTGGGAAATCAAACATTAATGGTTCAGGGCAGTTCATTAGCTCAACACTGACCTTCACGGCATCCGAAGCATCCTCCTCCCCACTGTACCTAATTACAGCTTGTTTAAGGACAGATAATGAAAACGTTTGTCTGTACTCCCTGAGCACACTCCTGTGAGCACAGTCTAGAAATATGTTGACAGAGTGGAGACTGGCTGCGAATACAAGCTGGAGAGCTAAGGTTCATGAGTGGCATGTCTGGGGTGTCTGTGTGTACAGGAGCAGAGAGTCCCACAAAGGGTACTGCTTTACCTTTCTAAAACTATAGCTATGAGCTAGGAGTTGGCTCCGTGAGCAAAAGAGCTTGCTGGACAAGTGTAAGGACCTGAGTTCAGATCCCCTGAATCCACATAAAGCCAGATCCAGCAGCATGTATAGAGAATCCCACAGAGATGAAAGGCAGGGACAAGATGATCCCTCAGAAGTTCATGAGGCAGCTAGCCTGGCAAGCAGCTGCCAACAAGAGATTTTGTTGTAGACAAGGTAAAAATGTAAGACCTCACCCCTGAGGTTATCCACTGACTTCTGGCCCATGCATACCCATACTCACATATAGAAATACACATAAGAAAACAAGGCACATACAAAAAGAACTGTAACTGCTGCCCAGGAAAACATAGCAAGCCCAGGTGTGGGAACTTCTGGGGTCCCTCCAAAGCTTAGGCATGCTCAAGGGAGCAACCCATACCCCTTTCCCATGTCCCCTCACTCACCATAGGCTGTCATGACACCAGCGTAAGGTCCATCCACCACATTCCTGTTTTCTTCTGCCAGTGCCTTAATGTACCTTTTGCTGAGGTCAAGGATCTGCTCCCGCAACATGGAGCTGCTCTCGGGCTGAGTTCGCTGCTGGATGGTGAAGTGCAGAAGCATCATCCCCCATATGAAGCCAAAAGTCACGAGGAAAAAGCCCAGCTTCTGAGAGGACAACTTCCAGGGAGAAAAGAAAGCCATCTCTCTCTAGCAATGTACCATTCCCTTGGCTCTCAACAAGCTGAAGGGGAAGGCAAGTTCATGGTGCAGGCTGGGGCGGAGAGTGCGTGGCTCTCACTCTGGCTCCTGAGTCAGCTGATCTCCTTGCCTGGCTTCCATTCCGCTGTGGAGGAGGAGGAGGAGGACAGTTAGCAATGTGGTCGAAACAAAACACAACAATCAGGATTGTAATTGTACTGAGGTAGCTCTCTCCATGAAGTGCCCGCTTACGTCTCTGCTTAATGTGCTGAGCCAACACTTTCGGATGACGTTTGGGACCTGCGAGCCCAGACGGCAACATAAAGCTGTACAAACACACTGAGGGAAATAGGCATCTGAGTGTGTGGACACAGGTATACTAGGGCTGTTCCCCTTCTAGACCTAGTTCAAAACAGGAAGCATGTTTTGCAAGGTACAGAGGAGATGGAAGGATATGTCGCTGAATGTCAGCAAAAAGCCGTGTGTGTGTGTGTGTGTGTGTGTGTGTGTGTGTGTGTGTGTGTGAGAGAGAGAGAGAGAGAGAGAGAGAGAGAGAGAGAGAGAGAGAAACAGAGTCCTATGAAGACTTTGTACTTGATGCTTGTGTAACTGGAGCTTAGAAAGTCACTATGCACTTGGAGCAAAGTTTGTGCGTACAGCTTCAGAGGTGTTCAAGAAAGAGGACATGTCCTCAGAGAGTGCTAAGAAGGATGAGGGGGATGGTTCTGTGTTTATTTAAGCATGGCTGGATTTCACCATCATTGTTACAGGGTAAATGACTCTGCCAGGGTACCATTCCAAGCACCTAGAGAGAAAAATGCCAGAGGCACAGCTGGTATCCTTTTGTTGTAGCTTTATGTTGGAGGTGTCTGAGCTCAAAACCAGAGTGCATGCTCAGTATCTTTTCTATCACCAAGCTTCACCCCCCAGCCACTTGCCTTAGCTATCTGGAGCAAAAGTTGCACCTCACAGGTTCACATGCCTGCTGCACAGGAAACCCACGACACCCGGGTGCCTGCTTCTCCGTGGTTCTCACTTTCACTGCCGTCATGAGGCAACACGGAAAGTTCTAGGGCAGAGTTTCAATGCGAAGGTATTCATCTCCCACTGGATAACAGTGAATAGGCCCAGCGCTCCCTATACTGACTGGGGTTTCTTAGCGAGGAGGGCCCGAGGAGAAGTTGCAGATGGGCTGAAGGGTATGCACAAAGAAAATCAAGACCCTCCCTGGGGATATAGTGCAGTCTGTATAATACTTCCTAGTATATGTAAAGCCCCAGAATTCCCATTAGTAGGTGGGGTCAGGAGGATCAGGAATTCAAGGGTATCTTTGGTTACATGGGGAGTTCCAGGTTATTCTGATTTACATGAGATCCTGACCCCACCCCAAAAATGAGAAATCTGCCAGACGCCTCAGTGGGTGAATACCTTAATGTTCTGTGCGAGTGTAGATAGGGCCAGACATGTAGAGCTGGGTAGGCAAGCCACCTGTACCCCAGCACTTTGGAGACTGAGAAAAGGGATCCTCAAGCAAGCTGGTTAGCGACGACTAAACAGATTGGCCGGCTGAGTTCAACTGAGAGACTCTGCCACAATAAATCTAGTGGAGGATGACATCAACCTTGGGTCTTCACATGCACCTGCATACATGTATGCCCATACATATTTGAACACACATGCCCTACACACACATGACACACACATATAAAATAAGTAGAAAGAAACAAAGAAATAAACAAAGAAAGAAAGACAGAAGGAAATTAAGAAACAAACAGGCAGACAATGATGAAAAGTAGTCTGATGGCCTCTTCTGCCCTCCAAGGGCACCAGGCATACATATGATGCACAGACAAACAGACAGGCAAAACACCCATACGCATTAAAAACTCCAATGGCTAGCTACATGGTCATGTCTTGGGGGAATGACGGCACTGTATCAAGGCCTTCCACATGGTGACCAACAGAATGGGATCCTCCCATCATTCCTTTTTGCATGTGGCTTACAAGTACATACACACTGAGAACTTGCTGCCCCAGGCCCTGGGGACAAAGTAGTGAACAAGATGGAGCTCCCAGCTTCATGGGGTAATACTTTGAAAACCATTCCCCCAGTATATAAAACAACATTTCCTTCCAGATAACCTACACTCATATTCACCACAAACCTGAGGGGACTTTCCCAGGACATGTTAACTGGATGCCATACCCAAGAAGGGGCCTTCTGGTAATTTTCTTTGACTATTTTAGGACAGATCTTGAACTGATGACACAGTTACCCCTAACCTTACAGGCAGGAAGTCCCACCCACTCTCCTTTCTCACTTGAGCCTACTGGAGAGGTTGATGAAGACCATAACAGGGTTTAAATCACAGGAAAGGCAAGAGCAGGAACTACAGCAAAGCCTAGGGCTCTGATAGAAGGTCGAAGGCTTCTGACCCTTTGCTTTGGAAAGATCAGAACCACCCAGATGGTGTGTTCTAGGGGTTTAATGAACATGTATGCCCTACACGCATATGATACACATACACATCAAATAAGTAAAAAGAAAGAAAGAAACAAGCAAAGAGAAACAGAAGAAAAGACTAAGACAGTCTATTTGAAATTATTCTGGGTCAACGAGAGGCTTCTTTTCACTGTCAACTGGGCAGGATGCACAATCGCCTAGGAGCCGGGCCTCAGGAGGATGGTCTCATACACTGATCAATGTGAGAAGACTCTTCTTAACTGTGGCCGAACCCATTCCCTGCACTGTACAAAACAGTGGAAGTACGCTGGCATCCATTGCTCTCTGTCCCCAACTGTGGACGAGACTGTGACTCACTGCTTTAGGTTTCTGCCACCCTGACCTCCCCACCATGACAGACAGTGAGCCAAGCTTTGGTGAGCCAAGGAAAAAAAACTCAAGACACTTAGAGAGGTACATATTTGGAGTCCAAAGCCTTAGCTCAAGGAAATTCAGAGCACTTGAAGGCTCTAATCATAAGCAACTCAGAACAGTCTTTGCTCTCATAGAATGCAAAGTGTGCAATAACAGACACTCTGTCAGCACACACAGAGAATCATGCTAGAATTCACCATCATGATTCCCATTAGGAAGACAGAAGTTCTGATTTCAGGGGTCTCACCTAAGAGACATGCTCATATCTCAGGGTAATAGTAGGATAAATAGAGGCCTTAGAAGATCACCCTCAATCTTGGTCCCATGGGAGGACTTGATGATCAGCAGTAACAAACATGCAATAAAAAGACCTCAGACCAACAATAATCAGAAAAAGAGAGCCCCCTCAAAATCTGAAAGTGGAGGTGGAACTCTGTTTACGGTAGCAAATAGGCCTCTTGGGTCTACAGCAGTCTCTGTCCCCATCTCCCATGGTCCAGAAATGACAACACTGTATCATCATGAAGGGCTGACTAGCAACAGAACATTCATGCCACCTCCAGTTTCCCAGACATGGCCACTCTTAGCATCTCAGCATCAACCCCATAGTCTTGCTCCAGATGGCTCCTGGCACACCTGCCTGGCAGAGGCTACTTGAGTAAAGACATTTCAGAAACTGCCCAGCCCACAAAAGTGAAAATCACACTGATCAAGCAAGTCCTTCAAACTTGTTTCAGTCCCTGGCCCTAGATAACGTGGTTAAAGCTAGAGATACGCATTCATTCAGCAGTGAAGTCAACACCAACCCAGAGCCCCGCCAGTCAACATCACACACCACACACAACATCATACAATTTGCATGCGACCACCTGCTCTAACTTAGTCAAGTTCATGTTTCTGTCAGAACTGTGTTACTACCTGAAACGCTTCCTATCTTTAACCTTGGCTAAGAGACCTGCCTTTATCTTCATTCTCTCCAATAACATTCAGGATTTCTGAAACCATCTTCACTTGCCTATGTTAGCTTTGAAACCCATACCCACATCTCCAGTGTCTTGACTTGACCTCACCTCCTAAAGAAATCCTCCCAGGTCCCCAGAGTAGCAGAACCCATCCTCCTTGGATTACAAAGGGAAATTCTTGGGGATCTTATCTACTGTTCAACAAGACAGTCTTGCTTCAACTTTCCTACAGGCTCTATGAGGTTCTAAAGATAAGGAATTCTGGGGCTGGGGAGATGGCTCAGATAGTTTTGCAAACATTAGGATCTATATTTGATTCCCAGATCCCGCAGTAAAATGTCAGGAGCAGTGGTACATGTGTTGATTCCAGCACAGGGCTCACTTCCCAGACAGCCTAGCCAAAAGGCTAAGCTCTGGGAAAATGAGAGCTCCTATCTCAAAAAAAGTAGGAAGCAAAGGAGATAGATGGTCAAACAGTAAAGGTGCTTGCTTTACAATCATGTCAACCTGGATTTGATCTCCAGAACTCATGTAAAGGTGGAAGCAGAGATTCAGTTCTACACAGTTATCCTTTGACCTCCACATGTGTGCTGTGGTATACGTGTGTGCACATATAGTAATAAAGAAGTTTATGATAAGATGGACAGCACCAAGGACAACATCTAAGGCTGACCTCTGGTGCACAGGTGTGCATGCACGTGCGCAGACACACACACACACACACACACACACACACACACACAGCATATATAAACTATAGAACAGAGACTGAACAAGGAAAGGAACCATCTATGGCAGCTATAAGCCTACAGTCATACAGCTTAAACACAGCATGTAATCGAAAGCTGATTTGTAGCTTTATTCATCGTATGGCTAAAATGCAGAACATTCTAAAACCACTCAACGCTGTAAAACTTGGGTGACTAGGGCTGAGTCTAAAGAACCAAGCCTCTGATTTTCACACTGTGTTCCAAACGAGTTTCCAAAGATTCTGGAGAATTCACAAATGTTTCATATTTTGTTTAACATCGATTTTCAGGGCTAGAGATGGCTCAGTGGGTAAAGGTGCTTGCCAAGGCTAGTAACTGGAGTTTGATTGCCAGGATCCATAGAGTGGAATAAGAGACCCAACTCCAGCATATTTTCCTCTGCCTGCCACATATTCCCCCCAAAACCCACAAATAAATGTAACTTAAAACTAAAATACAATGTTTTCAAAGATCCTGATACCTGCTGTCTCCCCTGCTTTCTCTGACTCTGTCTAGCCATTCACATCATTCTCATCATGGACCTCCACTTACAAAGGGGATGGACAGGGAAGGGCTACTTTGGAGTGAATGTCTCATCTCTCTGATAAGCTAGCCTCCTGGGTACACATTTTACTAGATGGTAGACAAGAGAAAAGGGACAAGGGTGAGCACGAAGCTGTCACCACCTTGTCATCTATAACTGCCCCATGTTCCACGAATTCCACTCACAAGAACCATAAATTATTCACACTTGACAGAACTTCCCACCCACACTAAGTGCAACCACAGCAGCCTCAAGAATTCTGAAAACATTCCCAACCTTCTGACACATCAACAGACTTCACCATCTACAAAGTTTATACATTGTAACAAAATAAGTTGCAAAATAAATCAGAACACACACACACATCTGATAATATTTTAAATTTACAGTTTAGGCTGGGCAATGGTGGCATACCCCTTTAATCCCAACAGAGGCAGGCAAATCTCTGTGAGTTCCAGGCCAGCCTGATCTACAGAATGAGTTCCAGGACACCCAGGGCTACACAAATAAAACCCTGTCCAACACCCCCGATACAAAAAGTATCCAATTTTATACTAGGTTGTATTCATGCTTATCCTGGGATGCTCAGGGCGGGCAGACCACATGAACCTAAACCAAGACAAAAAACATGAGTGTGGACATGTGTGCCTGTGGAGGCCCAAGTTTGATGCCAGGCACTTTCTCCAGACCCACCTGCCAATCTGGCAAGTCTTTTAGGGCCCAGCACTTCCACCTCCCAGATGCTGAGATACCTGTGTATGTGAGATTCACACTCAGGTCCTCACACGTGTGCAAAGCAGTACCCACCAAGCCCTGTCCCCCAACCCTTCAGCCAGAAATAAAGACCTTTACTCCAAGGTGGTCTAGGCTTGGGAAGATTTACAGGCTGGATCACTTTGTTGGGGAGGGTGTCATGCTCTGTCAGGTGAGTGGTTAGCAGCTCCCACCTCCTCTGCAGCAACAGTCTCCACCAGGACTACACAACTAGAGAGCTATGATAAAGAATGGGAAATGTCTGCCCATGGGGCCAAATGATGGCTTTCAATGACCCCAGTTGAAAGGTATCACCTTAAACAGGGACAGGTCCTCCTTTACCTAGAAGATCCTTGAGGTCAGCAGCCTACAGGTTTCAGAGCAGAACAGGAGAAAAGAGAAGGCATCTGGAGCTGGCTACCAGCCCTCTTAACTGGCAGGGCTATGCTAAACCAATGGAGGCCCCAGAGAGATGAGAGAGTGGAGTCCCAGAACTATAGCACTGACTGCTACAGAGTCTCACTGTCTTAGATCATTCTTAGGCTGTCACTGGGGCTAGATGAAGCTGGACAACATTCCATCATGAAGAGAAAGGAGCTCATAAGACTCTGCCCATCCTTGAGAAATGATAAGCAGTTAACAGTTGTTTGGGAGAGGAGCTCACAAGGCACCACCCCTTTCTAAGGATTGACAGGCAGTGAATGATTACTGTAGGAGAAGGGCTCACTAGACCCCACCCACGTATGAGAAATGATAGGCAGTTAACAGTTTTTGGGAGAGGAGCTTATTCCTCCCAAAGGCCCCACCTCTTCCTAAAGATTAACAAGTGGCTATGGGGGAGGTGCTTGCAAAATTAATGTTTGATGGGGAAATGGTTCATAAGGCCTCTCTCTTCCTTGTGGATTGTGAAGATTTATTTTTAATTGTGTGTGTATGCAGGCAGGCACATGCTCCATGAGTGTGCAGGGATCCACAGAGGCCACAGGTGGCTACTGGATACCCTGGAGCTGGAGTTACAGGCAATTGTGAGTCACCTGCCACATATGGTGGGACCCAAATGCCTAATGTCTAGCCTAGGCTGGCCTAGAACTCACAGAGAGATGGCCTACTCCTGCTTCCCAAAGTGTTGGGGCTAAAGATGTCCAGCTGCAACAAACAGTCTTAACTGCTAAGCCATCTCTCCAGTTCCCATCTCTGAGGATCATGGGACGTTAATGATAGGGTTCCTGAGCACTAAGTATTGATAGACAGTTAATGATTTCTGGGGGTTGGGGGCTCATAAAGCTCCATCCTTCCATGAAGACAAATATGAAATTAATAATTAATAGGGAAGGAAGAGACTGTTTCTTCAATGGTGTAGCCATAACACCTCATCTGTGTTTCTGTAAGCAACCCTAAGTAAACTCTGGTTCACACACACACATACACACACACACACACACACACAAGACAAAGTAAAAAGGAGTCTAGTTGGGAAAAATGGGGAGGGGTATTAGGGAATTATTATATATTTATATATGTATATATTTATATACATATATATATTTATATACATTGAATGTATATATGTATAAATGAAAAAATAATGAAAATTATGTATAATTGATACCTGTTAACAAAAAGACTCAAATATAATTGGAAAATTTGTATATGGAAAGAAAAATAAAAGATCCTGGATCATAAGTCAGCAGGCACAAGCAAGAGTCTGTGAAAAGATCCCATCTGGATGAAGCTTCATCAGACAGTTAAGAAGCAGGATTGTCATCTGGCTTTCTTCTGGTTCAGGGAACCAGGAAGTGACACCAGGAGAGGTTAGTACACCCTTTTGAAGAAGAGAAGTTGGATAGTATGTGAAGAAATCAGCAGTGCTTTGTGAGGTAGGTCTCTTCCATGTGCAATGATGCTGCTCAAAAGACTCCCACTCAGGGCCAAAGGACAGAGATGCCACAAAAGAATTTTATAATCAGCATAGTGTCCTAACTTCTGTCAACTATCTCTAGAAATACACATGAATGTCACAGCTTAAATGGCTCCAGAGTAAAGAAAACCATCACAAAAAGCACTAAGGTTATCATGCAAGGTACAATAGTAAGTATCAGGAGAAAAGTCATTAGTGTGTTCAATGCCTGTTGTCCTACAAGAGGGCCCTTCTGCCTACCCTGGGAGTAGCCAGGCTGGGTGCTGGCCCACACCCAGTGTCCTATCTGCAGAAATAGGACAGCCTTCCATAAAACTAGACTAGATTAAGTTACCAGGTTAAAATCTAGTTGTGAAAGGAAATAGGTACATGCACACAAACACACACATGTACACATAAACACACACATGCACACACCCCTGACATGGCCATGGGAGGCTTATCAGACATAAACCTTAGAATGAGTTCACTATCTCTTAAATAAGGACACAGTGAACTCACATGCCACACACAGCTTCAGCAGACCCAGGATCCCAAATGCCCCAGCTCTGGATTCTCTCCGGAGAAAAACTAGGCAGGCACACCCTAGTTGCTAAGTTCATTTGTTCTGCAATTTATAAAGCCAAGGTCAAGTCTCCCACACAGTGGTCTCTGGGCACTCTGGCTGGCATCCCAAGCCCCCAGAACACACAAATGATAGATTAGCTTGTTTGTATAGCCTGCCCTTCAACCCCAGCCCTACTTAGAGTCACCTGGCTGCTTTCTAAAAGGTAGAATTCGGATATACCAAAGATCTTGATTCAGTTCATCTGGGATGTATTTCATGTATAATCTCCCTAAGAAATTATAATATACAGTCATAATACTGAGAGTTATTAAATGTTCCTTTTATCATCCTTTTTTTTTTTAAACATCCTATCTAAGGAGACACAAAATGAGACCTATTCCAATGTTTTAAGAGGCAATCTCTCTGTTCCCCATAAGAATGCGTCCACTGATTTATGGGATAATCTGTCTTCAAGACTGACTAGTTATCTCTTTAGAGCAGTTGCCCTCAACCTTCCTAATGCTGGGACCCTTCACCACAGCTCCTCACATGGTGATGACCTCCAAGCATAAAATTATTTTCATCGCTACGTCATAACTGTAATTTTTGCTACCGTTATAAATCAATAATGTAAACATCTGTGTTTTTTGATGGTCTAAGGTGACATCTGTGACAGAGTTGTTCCACTCCCAAAGGGGTCACAACCAACAGATTGAGAACTACTGTCTTACAGAATCAGAAGTTGGGGGCTAGGAGACTACTCAGTCAGTCAGTGCCTGCTGTGCAAGGACCAAGTTTGATTCCTAGAGCCTACATTAAACTCAGGTGTAGTTAGTTGTAAGTACTTGCAATTCCAGCACTAGGGTGGCAGAGATCGGAGGATCCCTGGGGCCTGGTAGCCAGATAATCTGTCTAGCAAAATGAATTAACTCTGGGTTGAGTGAGAGATCCTGCCTCAACAAATAAGGAGGTAAACAATTGAGAAGATAAGCGAGGTCAACATTGAATCTCTACATGGTGCATATACATGTATGTGCATGAATACAACACACACACACACAGAGTTTTGGTTTATTAGATTGAAGTCAAAGATAAATCTTCCAACTTCTAATTCTGACAATACAAAGAACCCTAGCTTCAATACCCCTCCTGTTCTCCGCACATGTCAACACTAGCCTGGGTGGAGAGGAGGCTCGAGCCTGTGGGGATGTTTTATCACTTTGGAAGTGTTCACTTTAGAACTGACTGGTAACCACAAAAATCTGGGCTGATTTCAAAAGTAGAACAGCCTTGGGTGAACACAACTGTCAGGTGCCTTCACAGTACAGGAGAAGATGTCAATCAATAATTTCTGAAGGTGTTTTAATACTTTCCAGGGTACATGGGAGTGCCTTCATGGACACTAACAGCCTTTCAACGTTTTGCTGCAGGAAACTACCTTTGGAAGAAACTCGCAGGATACACAGTGCATCCATTCTTTGACACCAGCTTTGCCTGGGCCCTTGTGACAGTGTAATTTGCTCTCTCCTTTCCCCACACAAGTGACCACACCCTGGCAGTCCTCAGCAACATCATCTCCTACAGTTCCCATTAGCATATGGCAGGCCATTAAAATCTTAATAAATACAAGATAAAGCTTAGGAAGCGCACCCAATCTTTTGCACATGGTGACTGTAGATGTGACACGTGTGGTAGGCGTGTATGCACAGGAGTGTAGAGGCCAGAGGTGAACCAGATGTCTTCTACAATTGCTCTCCACCTTAATTTTTGAGACAAGGTCTCTCTCTGAACCATGAGTTTGCTGACTCCCCTGTACAGAATTGACAGCATGCCAAGGATTCTCCTGTCTCTGTTTCCCAGCAATGAAATTAACAGGGTCAAACTGGACCGCCTGGCTTTTTATAAGGATGCTAAGGATCTGAATTGAGACCTTCATGCCTGGGTACCAAACAGGTTACCAGCCCCATTTCACTCATCTGGACAGCCTATCTGCTAACATTCCAAGTGACTGAGGGTAAGTTACAGCTTGCTCATTTAACGCACAACAGCCAGCATTTAACTGTGTAAGGAAAAGTAAGTTCTGTCCATGAAGTTGGCTCCAAGTATACGTACTCATCATTAGAATTCGTCCAGTGTAGAAACCAAAGGCAAGCCAAAGCCAAACTCGGTTACTGGTCCTAAGCTAAACCTACACAAGAAACTGCCCACTGTTTAGGTTTCATGTACCTGGATTTCAAAACAGATCGAGTGGTTTATAAAAGGAAGAATCTACCAGATTTACTGCTGTGCCGGACATATAATTTATTTCCCAGGAGGAAGCAGAGTGGCAGTTTGCACCTCTTGTTAGGAGGTTTCTGGGGTGGGGCTATAACTCAGTGCAGGAAGATTGCCAGATAGACACCATGTTGCAGTTCTTATGTATTACAAGCGAGCAGGGTGTCTTCAACCCCATACAAAGCCTATGCATGACTGTCTCCATCACTCAGGTGTACGAAGGACTTGTTGGCGAGGGTCAGGGAGTCCACATCCACATTACATCTTCCAATTTTGATCTACAATAGTAAAACCACTATGTACCTTCATATTTGTTTATTTGATGCTGACTGGCCTTGGATTACTATATTTGTACAATGATACAAAAACACTACTATATTTTGAGGGTATATATGTGTTCATGAGGGTATGTGTATGTAAGAATGGTGGTCAGCCTTGGCTGTTGCTCCTTAGGCCAGTACAGGTTTATCTATCTATCTATCTATCTATCTATCTATCTATCTATCTATCTAT
>NW_021604653.1:952928-954995 GCF_004785775.1 Grammomys surdaster
TATCTATCTATCTATCTATCTATCTATCTATCTATCTATCTATCTATCACCTATCTATCAATAATCTATCTATCTATCTATCTATCTATCTATCTATCCATCTAATTGATCTATCTATCTGAACAGGTTTCTCATTAGCCTTGAATTCACATGTAGGTGAGTCCACCTAGCCAGCAAATCCCAAAGATCCTCCTGTCTCTCTCTCCTCAGCACTGGGATTAAAGGAATATGTTGTAGTGTACCCCTTAGTTCACAAGGAAGTATAAGATTAATTCATATTGGCAACTCTCTTTGTGTATTTTAATTTGTTTTTTTTTTCTGCTTTGATTCCAAATGCGAAGAGTAGACAGGTGGGCTCCAGTTGCTGCTTGAAACACTTCTCTAGAAGTAACTCCCTGCAAGTGTGTGGCTTTTTATTCTGGTAAGTGAAGAGACACAATTATTAGAAACTCATACTTTCTATTTCTTTTTAAAAATATTTTTTTAAAGGTGCAATAATACATGCCCAAAGAATTCTGCTGTGATAATGGAATGTTTGCTAAATGGAAGATAATCCCAAGAGAAACTGGCAGAGCCCTCAATCATTTTCCTCTGACCCATTTCCCTAATGCATCCTGCCTTTAACCAGCAGACCATTAAGAATAGAAATGGTTTTCGTTGATATACAACACAAACAGTCAAAACCCTCCTGATGGCCAGTGCCCAGTCCACTTCCGAATGTGAGGGGCATCCCAGCTCTAACTCTTGGCCAATGCTCCTCTTTCAGATCTTCTGGCACAAACGCCGATGGGTGATCATACACGTAAATATGCAGTTTATTTAATGTCCTTAAAAGATAGAAATGTTAGGGGCTGTGCACAGAGTTCAGAGTGCATGCATGGAATCCACCAAGTCCTGTATTCAGGCTCCAGCATCACAGAAACTGGGTGTGGTGGTACACACCGGGACTCACTCCCAGAATGTGGAGGGAGGGGAAGGAAGGATGATCAGCTGTTCATGGCTGCATTCAGGCTACATAAGGAAGTTCAAGGCTAACATGAGACTCTGTCTCAATAAAGGAACAGAGCTGGTAGGTGCCTCATGGTTAAAGGCTCTTGCCACCAAGCCTGACAACCTGAGCTTGATCCTTGGAACCCACACAGCAGGCAAAAAATGAGTCCTGTAAGTCATGGCTTTTGTGTGCTCTGGAACACACACACACACACACACACACACACACACACACACACACAGTACAAAATAAAAAAATGCAAACAAACAATGTGGTAAAAAGATAAAAATGTTAAAAGCTACACTGTCATTCAAAAGGCAAACTCAGGGCACCTCAAAACCAATCAACCAACCAAACAACCAACCAACCAAACAAACAAACAAAGGTAAGAAGAATCAGACATGACCACTGTTCTCTCTGGGCATCACAAATCCCTGGAATGGCGTGTCACTAACTCATATGTCTAGGCTCAGGTGTCTGAATAGCTGGTTCTGCTGTTTGGGAAGGGTGTGGAAGTTTAGGAGGAAGAACCACTCTGGAGGAAATACATGGATGTGAGCCTTGAGATTTTTACAACCCCACCCAATGTCATGTGCACACTCTGCTTCCTGTCTGTGGATACAATGGGACCTGCCACTCCTGCTGTGGAGCCTTCCCACCACGAATGTGCGTATCCCTCCCAGAATGTAAGGTGAAAGAAACCTTTCCTACCTTGCTTTTGGTTAGCAGTTCTGATTATCGTGAAGAGAATAAATACTACCCGTCTCTAACCATCTCTTTGTATGTAGTAGAAATGGATGGTGACTGAGTCTCTTTTTCCTCAACTTCCCATTGAAAAGATCAGGTTTGGATTTGCTAGCTACTTGGGTTTTGCAACAATCCAAGAGGATGATATGTATAGCCCAGAATACGATCCTGGCAGGATGGAGCCAGGGAGTGGGCAGCAAGGACAGTTGATTTATTGAGGGACGATTACAGGTGGATGAAGTCATAATAACAGGCGGAAAACCACCAAAGTTAATTTTAACTTCTCTCTCTCTCTCTCTCTCTCTCTCTCTCTCTCTCTCTCTCTCTCT
>NW_021604653.1:955005-970307 GCF_004785775.1 Grammomys surdaster
TCTCTCTCTCTCTCTCTCTCTCTCTCTCTCTCTCTCTCTCTCTCTCTCTTTTTTCCCTTCCTTCAAATAAACTAAATCTGTGTCACTCACGCCTTATGACTACTAGATTTCGATCCCAATTTATTTAAACAATTTTTAAAATTATCCCACACAAGGAAAGAAAAACTACCATACCATAGTCAGTAGTACATAGTCAGTACTACATAGTCAGTACTACATAGGCAGTAGTACAATGACCGAGATGTTGCTGCCAGCACAGTAGGACCTGGGGGGAGTTTATTAACACCTTAGTACACGTGCTGTGAGTGTGCCATTTAGGTGTTTTCTTTGGAAGGGTGGCCTGATTCTGCCTCGGAGTTTAATTAACACTGAACTTCTCTTGTGACAGCCTCCATCAGTTGGGTTAGTTGTCATCCCAATTCATTTCCTCCTGGTGCAGAGGTCAGGTCAGGGTACTTGTTTCTCAACACTAAGTGTGCATCAAATCACCTTGGGATATGTGTTAGATACAAGAATAGCTTCTTTCTCTTCAAGTTTACTAGCCTATTCACCTAGGGCCAGGTATGAAAGGCAGTCTTGATCACAACTAGAGAATCTACTAAGCTAAGATAGCCACCTTACCACACGTAAGTTAGTGATCGACAGGTCAGGGAAGAGGTCTAAGAAGGAAGAGAAGGGGGAATTGTCAAACACAGATAATGTGATCTATCTAGAAGGGCTGCCTCTTGTCAGCTCCAGTCACTGAATAACTAGAGTAAAAACACCCTGGGATGGCCAGACTTGATGAACTTTCCAGAAAACTGAAGGCTGAAGAGATGGTTCAACTTACAATGTACTTGCCCACACAAACAGGAGGACCTGAGTTCTGATGCTCATAAAAAAGCTGTGACCCCAGAGACAGAAGAACCCCAAAAGTTCACTGGTCAGCTTGTCTTGACAAATCTGTAAGCACTGGGTTTAGGGGCAAACATGGTCTTTAAAATTAAAATTGAGAAAAGCACACAAACCACTCTCTGGTCACACACAAACACCACAATCACCACCAGAAAAACACAGTTTTGTTCAATTTCTATACGTTAAAATGTTAGCACTACTTAGTTACTTAGTTTGCTTCCTCTTTTTTTTTCTTTAAGACTGGGTATTGCTTTATACCCCAGGCTAACCTCAAACTCATGGCAGACAAAACAAACACCTAATATAAAGAAAAAATGACCATAGTCAATTAATTGAATGATGCATATGTCTCTTTCAGCATGGTAAGATCTCTAACTAACACAAACCTGTAGAGTATTAATCCTAAGAGCCTGTAAGAGAATTGGACACATAGAAACAGCTATATAGTGCTAGCCTGGGCTACAAAAGAGACTTTATTTCAAAAAGGAAAGAAACACTAAGGTTGGGGATGTGGCCCAGTTGCCAGAATGCTCATCTAGCATGTATAAATAACAGCTTGGAATCCAACAAACAACACATAAGTCAGGCATGGTGGTGCATGCCTATAATTCCAGCATTCAGGAGGTGGTAGCAGAAAGATCAGAAATTCAAGAGTATCCTTGGCTACAGAGTGAGTCTGAGGCTAGCCCAGGCTACACAAGATGTTGTTTTGCAAAACAAATGAACAGCTACCCAGTGAGACAGCATATGCCCGAAGATCCTGATAGTCTAGCAGGACTTGCCCAGTTGAAGGTATTATGGGTCCAAGGCAAAGAGGGACTCTGGTCTTCTCAGTCAAAGGCAGAGAGAACCCTCTTCTTGCTGTCTCCATGAGAATCTTCCAATTCTTCACACATACAGATTTCCAGCTTCACACTTAGCTCCCGTTAGCATCTAGAGTCCTTATGTAAGAGCTTCAAGCCCTTCTGTGAATTGGGTACTTAATATTTACTGAGAAAAGTCCTTGTCCCTTTTGTTGGTCAATAAAGACTACTGCTGGGTTTGGGATATGGCGCAGTCAATAAAGGGCTTGCCTTGAAGTACAAAAAGCTGAGTTCAATCAACAGAACTTGCATTAAAAACAAAATAAGGCAGATATCTGGTACATGCTCAAAACTCCCAGGGCTGAAGTGGCAGAGACAGAGGGAATCCCTGGAGCTCACTGGCCAGACAAGCAAGCCTCTTCGGTAAGATTCAGGTAAAAATAAGGCTGGGGTGGGGTGCATGACATCCTGAGGAATAATGACTGAGATGAACACCGTGGCCTCTACTAATACATGCTGATGCATGCACATACACACCCATGCACAGACTAACACACATGCAACACATGTACACATACAACACACACGTACATGCATGTACACACCCAAACACATACACACATAGGCACACACACGCGCACATGCAAGTCTTCTAGTGTTTTCCTGGAAAACTAGAGGCATGTCTGTCTCTGAGAACCTCTGTTGAGCATACCATCTCTCCCAGAAACTATTTCTCAGCTCCCAACAACTGTGTCATGCTTCAGAAACTTGGGAGATGAAAGTTGCATAGAATGAACACACGTCAGCAGCCTCCACCAGAGTGCCTCCTGCTCTCTCCAGACCACAGTACCCTTCCTGCTCTGATGAGGCTAACACCCAGCCAGAGTCCCACAACATATGTGGTCTGAACTTCTTCACCAGGAGATATCTCAAGGAGCAGCCCCTCAGCTGGAACTGAATCCAGCCTTGTGAGCCTGCTCTAAAATCGCTCAAGGGGCCCAGAAGTCAAGCACCTGTGTGAGTGGAGAGGCAAGCTGGTATGGCAGAGGAGCATTTAGTAATCAAATCCAAATTCAAGTCTCAGCTTCAATGAACCTAGCCCTCAACCTGCTTTGGAAAGTTCTAGAAAGTTCCAAATGTGGATAATGTCTACTACTACACAGAGCTATAATTTGCAAATTGCTTCTTCTGGCACTGGGCCTTGGGTGAGAACTGGATGACTGAAGAAGTCTCTTGACAATTCCGAGGAGCCCTAGGCACCTCCCTGAGTTCCTGCTTAACCTAAAACCACACAGTCCACTTTGGCTAACCACATTTTATTCCCAAGAAGATGATGGTTTACTTTGTGCTCTTCAGTTCCTGTCTCCCAGGATGTACACACATCCATGTGAAGCCCAGAAAACACAGGCAAGTGTTAGCAAAATGCCACGGTAACTGATACAGAATGTATCTTGTCTATTGCCTTTGGTAAAGAAGTCATGCAGGCCTGGGTGGCCAAACCCTGTTTTCAGGATTGATTGTGACTGCTACTTTGAGTGTTTCCTGGAGCTGGGGGGATTGCTCTGTTTCTAAAGTAACTGCTACTCAAGCAGGAAGACCTGAGTTCAGATCCCCAGCACCCAAATAAAGCCACGCACGGTGGTGCATCTCTGTAATCCTAGCCAGGAGGAAGTGGAGACAGAAGGATCCCTGAGGCTCTCTAGCTGGCCAGCTTAGTTACGTCAGTGAGCTCCAGGTTCACTGAGACCCTGTCTGAAGAGATACAGAGGAGAACAAAGAGAATCTGCTGTTGAATTTGAGTTCTACAACTATACTTGAGGTGAGCACAGCGCACACACAAGCATATAGCGCGCGCACACACAGAACAAATTTCTTGGGTCAGTACCTAGAAGATGGAAGGATCCCTGTCACAATATTGACTTTTCAAAAGTAAATGCACACTCTTCAGAGTCACTGAAGCCAGTGAAGCACGTCATTCTCTGGAAGACACCATATTTAAGAACCGTGACCAAAACAAAACCAAGAGAATAACAAAGCCTGCCTTGTGCCCTTAAATTTCACAATACAATGAACAAGGATAAAGCAACATGTCCATAGATAGGCCCGGGAAGAACAGCTCACCATGACATCATCTTAGATTCAAAAAGAATAAACGTCTATACTGTTCTCCAGCATCAAACCTGTTGTGACAATTTGGACTTTTTACATAAGACTGCCCTGACCTTGGGTCACAAGATAGAATTACACTGCTCAGATTTCTTCTTGGACAGCCCCTGGAGGTATAATCCACCACTTTACAAAGATAAACACGTAGTGGCTAGCAAAATCTCACACACTCCTCATGACCACCATAGCATCAAGAATCTCTGAGACATTGTTAAATTGAAATGTGTCCCCAGGGGTAGGAGTGTGTGGCTGAGTGAGTAAAGTGCTTGCTGTGCAAGTGTGAGGGGTAGAGTTCAAATCCTCATGCCCATGTGAAAAGCTGGGGGCATGGTAGTATACACCATAACTCTCTTACTGGGGAGAGAAAGGCAGATGGCTCTCTGGAACCAGTCTAGCAGAACCAGCAAGCTCCAGATTTACTGAGGCCTTGTCTCAAAAACCAAGTTTGAGATTGACAAAGGAAGGAAATCACTCAGTGTGTGTGCGCGCACACACACTTACGCCCTGAGACATACAGATACACACACACACACACTTACGCCCTGAGACATACACACACACACACACACACACACACACATATATATATACACACACACATATACACATACATACATGCACACAAGCATCATGCATGCACACATACCAACACACAGAAATACACATACACACACATACATATACTCATGCACATATGCACACACTGAGATAGACACACACACACATAGAGACAGAGACAGACACACACATATATACACATACACATGCATGGACACACACACAAGCATACATGCACACAAGAACAGAAGCAGACATACACACACACACACACACACACACACACGTTACAGGTGATGCTATGGTGGTCATAGTTTGGTAGTATTCGAGGTTTTAGGCGACTACTCTTGAGACACATCCCTCATGCAGAAAGAGGACTACTGTGTTTAAAGACACCATTGTGGAAGCTGAAATCACATGATGCTTTTGTATAAAGACATTTTATAAGAATGTTAAAAGAGGAACAAACCCTGCCTAAGCATGGCTTTTCCCCTTTCCTGGCTCTCAAAGAATCCCACCAGGAAGACTATAAACTCTGTTACAATGCCACATGTGAGCACCACCCCCTATACACACACAAAACCTTTGTGAACCATGTAATCTTATCCAAGGAACACCAGGAACTACCCTCTGATCTTATTTACTGATAAGAGGGACAAGAAAACAAAGTCCATTAGAAACCCTTTGAGTGGGACTGGAGAGATGGCTTGGTGGTTAAAAGCACTGGCTGCTCTCCCAGAGGAACTGAGTTCAATTCCCAGCACCCACATGACAGCTCACAGGTGTCTGTGACCCCCATTCCAGAGGCTCTGCCACCCATGCACAGACATGCAAGCTGAATACCAATGCCTATAAAAATAAATTTTAAAAAAGAAACCCTTGAGCAAGCTAACTTCGGAAACCACTAAAATCCTATACTTGGCTACTGCTTACATACTTAGGAGCAAATTTTCTCTGGAGAAGCCCACAAACACAGCAGAGTATAATATCCTTTCCCTGGGCACCTCTCTTTCTATTAACACACGTGTTTAAATCTATGTTCAAACTGTTTCTTAATAAACTCAACTCTGCTACATACTGGCTACATCCTATAAATCTCTGCAGTGAAGTCAAGAATTCTGTGTTCATCTAAGTGAGGTCTCTGACAAGAACAGCTCAGGCTGCTGCAGGTAGCGGTGTAGACACGTGTCACAGGTCCTTGATAGCTGCCACTTTGAGGTTCTGGGAAACATCAACAAACAGAAGCTCTCCTTGAGCTCATGAACAATCGCTTTTCTCTATTAAGACGACTCTTTCTATAGCTGCCAAACTGTAAGAGGCCACAGACTGTGAAAGATAACCCAGAATGTGCACAAGACTAAGTGGTTCACAACCTCCCTAATGCTGTGACCCTTTAAAACAGGTCCTCAAGTTGTGGTGACCCCCAAAATGATTTTCATTGCTACTTCATAACTGAAATTTTGCTACTGTTATGAATCATAATGTAAGTATCTGTGTTTTATGATGCTCTCAGATGACCCCTATGAAAGGGCCATTTAATCCCCAGGGGCCATGCCCCACAGGGTGAGATGATTCCTCATTCTAAGTACACACACACACACACACACACACACACACACACACACTTGCCCATTTGAGAGTCTTCTGCATTTCCCTAACATCTATTCTAAGTTTTTGCTTTGTTTTTATGATTCTATTTTATTTTTAATTACGTGTATGCTTGCACACAAGAGTGCAGGTGTCCACAGAGGCATCAGTGGCCAGGAACTAGTCACAGACAGTTTGTAAACTGCCTGACAGGGACATTGAGACTGAACTCCGGTCCTTTGGCAAGAGTAGTTAAGTGCTCTTAACCACTAAGTTCTCTCTTTAGCCCCTTGTCTGTGTTTCTATCAGCCAAGATAAGATAGAGAAGATAGAAAGCACACAGTAATTTGAATAAGAAAATCTTCACATTTTATAATTTTAACTTTTTATGTTTCTATGTGTATGGGTGTTTGGCCTGCATGTATGTATGTATGTATGTATATATGTATGTATGTATGTATTTTGTGCACGATGTGCCTGCAGTAACCACAGAGGCCAAAGGAAAATGTTAGATTCTCTAGGATTGGAGTTACAAACAGTTGTCAGACTCCATGTGGGTGCTGGGAATCGAACCCAAGTCCACTAAAGAGCAGCCTGAGTTCTTAACAACTGATTCATCTCTCCAACCTTTGAACAAGGAAATCTTAATATAAATGCCTACTAACTACAGCCCAGAATTTCACTGACAAGGTACTAACTAGTGAGAAGTATACAATGTGCTTGACACCTTGAAGACAACCAGCTACATGCGGCAGCCAGCATCCCTAGGCCTGTGAAGGACAAGTGGGGACAGACACCCATCCCAGGACAGAGGTACTGAATCGTGACATAAGCACAGGTCACTGCAGTGCCTGTGGTGAAGTCACTGTGTGCCTTCTAGAGTCTCTGGAAATCAGTTCACAGGACTCTAGGCTCTTGGGTACCAGGCTGCTCAGGGTGCAAGCATTCCAATAGGAATGGAGGTGATGCTCTGAAGAGACACTTGTGCTCCTGCCTTTGGCTATCCAGCTAGAGAAAAATGGACTCCAAGACAAATGGAATCTCCCCGGGGAATCTAGCACTGGGAAGGAAAAGGCTGAACCCTGGTAGCAGCCTGAGTGGAGGGTTTGTCTCCTGGAAAGCGGTTTCATTCACACAGTTCTGACAACTTGTCAGAGCGCCTTGCAGGAGAGACTGGAGCTGAGAAGATGGAGGGTCAGTGATGGGCAGGACCATGTCAGTGATGGGCAGGATCACACTGTGGCCAGGACTGCCTAGCTATGCACACTCTTGCCCTCCATGAAACCGGAACTTCATGTGCAGACCATGAAGATGACTTAGCAGAGGTCATTGGACTTCTTTGTTCCTTTTTCCCAGGATGACTGCATTGAATACGTCCTTCTCTGCTTTTCACTACTACTTGCTTAATTGAGTATGGATGGCTAAGTGTAGCTTGTTGCAGCTGCCAGAACCAGGGCTCTGACCCTGATAACCCTGGTAATGACAGGTCTGCCAAAAGAGAAAAAGAAAAAGCTGTTGATGGCAGTATATCAATCACCATAAGAGAAGGACACTAGAGAAAACAGAGCATCTTGTAGAACCTTCCTACCCTGGAGAATGGAAGCAAGCCTTCCATTCTACAATGTACCTCCTGTACATTCTGCTCACAAAGTTTAGCACTATAAAGGTAAAACCTTCAAGGGTAAAACCTCACAGAGGCAAAAGGGGTGAAGCTGACAGGTTGTCAATCAGCACGCGGCACAAGCCGAGTGCTATGGTTCAAAGAGGGTTGGACATTTTCTCTCAAATTCATCTCTGGAGAGAGACATTTGTGTAGTATCCTGTTTCCGAAGGACCTCAGACAACTTGAACACCAACAATGAAAACAATTACTCTACTTAGGATTTTTCTTATCTTGAAATTTGTCAAAGGTTGTGCTGGGAAAATGGCTCAATAGATAAGGCACTTGATGTACAGCAGTCAAACCTGAGCTTGGATCCCAAGAAGCCACATTTAAAAAGTCAGCTTCAGCAACTTACATCTCTAATCACAGTGGCCCTATGGTGAGTTTGGGAGGCAGAGATTGGGAAATCTCTGGAATCTGGTAGGCCAGCTAGCCCAGGATATGCAGGAGCAAACAAGAGACCTGTCTCAAACATGCAGAACATGTGGATTGATGCCTGGAACTGTGCACATACACGCCTGAACTATATACACCTCTGCTCCTGCGCTCACACACCTGCACACGCACATGCCTACCCTATCAATACTGCACACTGCAGGGCAACTTGAAACAGTGTTCTGACAGAACCCCACAAATACTGTGGCCTTCTGTTAACTATGCCTTAAATGTGCTAAAGATATCCTAGACCTTCTCCCCACACACTTTTGGGAGGTTGAGGATGGAACCCAGGGCCCCATACGTGCTATGTAAATAGTTCACCACTGAGTTGTACCCCAAGCTCCCAGTCGTTCTCCCTTTTAACAGAAGGAATACTTCTCTATAAGCCATTCCATCATGTGCTAATGGGTTCTTGCTCAGCAGTCCCCTCTGCGAGCCTGGCATCGTGGGTATCCAATTCTTTTCTGCCTCAAGCTTTCAAGTCAGATCTTGCTTTGTCTGCTTCCCTGAAAGAATGGAGAAAAGCTCTTCAAATGAGCACCAGGCTAGGTAAAGGAAACATTGCTAATTCCCTCCTGTTACACTCAAAAAAGAGCCTGCTTACTACCAGCAGTGGCAGTTCCAACCCCAAGGAATTGAAGCAAATAGTTCTTACCCACTATGAACAGAACTTTCAGGTGCCATTTAAGATGAAACACCAGAGCAGAATAAGAGGGGCCTTCTCTTTCTGAGGTAACCAGAGGAGGTAGCCAGCAATGTGTTCCATCAAGTCCAGCTAGCCCATAATAATGACCCACCAACGAAGACTCTCCAAATGCTTTTTGAGAGGTACTTTGGAGGGACTTTGTTGTTGTTCTACTTGCATGTACAAGTGTGTGTCTTTGAATCTATGTGCACATGAGTTCAGGTTCTCATGGAAGGCAGAGTAAGAAGCTGAACCCAGTGGAGCTGGAGTTACAGGGGGTTGTTAGCTGACCGCCATGAATGCTGGGAACTGAACTTGAGTCCCATGGAAGAGCGGTAAATGCTCTTAGAATGGAACTCCTTTGTATGTCAGAGTGTGTGCGTGTGTGTGTGTGTGTGTGTGTGTGTGTGTGTGTGTGTGTAGGTGTACATGTATGTACATGTGTGTGGAAGCTGGAAGACAGCCACTGTTGTCATTTTTATATGTCAAAAAAACACGTATTGTCTGAGGCCTGAGGCTTGCTGAGTAGCCTGGGATAGCTGGCCCCAGAGCCCCAGGGGCCTGTCTGCTAGACTTCCACAGTGCTGGAATTCCAAGCACACATCATCATGCCTGGTTCTTACATGCACTGTAGGGGTCATTGGTCTCAGGTCCTTCCCTTGCAAGGCAAGGACTTTGCTACCTAAGCCACTTCCCAACTCCCTGTTAACATGTTTCAATGTAGTTTCAGCCATAGAATTCCTCCTAGTAGCTGTGTCTTCTCCATGCTAGGAGCCCAAAGTTAAAGAAAGTCAGACATTCTAGTTCTACTACAAAGTCTGAATCCCTAATCCTAACCCTAGTCAGAACTTCTCAGGACCAACTAATGATTTTTACAGATTTTAGAATATTTTAATATATATTTACATATTCATATATCAAAGACTATACATAAGGTTCATTGGTTATTTTCATATAGTATATTTATATATTCATAATGTATATATAAGTGTATAAAAATATATTCATATATCTATATCTGGCATATTCCAGAAATGAGACCCAAGTCTATACACAAAATTCTTTTGTTTGATATAGAGCTTATACACGCAGCATGAAGGGAGTGTTATGGTTGGTTTTTAATTGTCAACTTAACACAATTTAGAATTACCTGGAAAAGAAGTCTCATTAGTGGATTGTCTCGCTCAGGCTGGCCAGTTAGCATGTTTGTAGGAGATTATCTCCAGTCTACTAATTGAGGTGGCACTACTGTGGGAGGCACTATTCCCTAAGAAGGGGAGTCTGAACTGTAAGAGGGTGGAGGAAGTAGCTTAGCACTAGCAAGTACAAATTAATTCCATGCTCTCTGCTCTACAGTTTTTGCTTTCTTGACGTCTCTGCCGTGGTGGACTTGTGAATTGTGATCTTAATAAACCCTTTTTCCCTTAAGCAGCTTTTGTTGGGGTATTTTATCACAACTACAGGAAAAGAAACTAAGACAGGTTTCTTACAGATTTGAACACATGAAGTCGGGGGTGGAATCTCCTTGTACATTCAAATAATATTAGGTTTGGGGCATTTCAGATTCAGGACTAAATGAGCTTGCTTCTCATTTCATTTTTAATATCAAAAAATGCACTGCTCACACAACATGGAGGGTCAGAGAATGAGCTGACGCTGCCTCCAAAACTCACCCAGGGGAGTGGTGACAGACTCTGCCCCCAAGTTTATCTAACTCCAAAGGAAGAGTGTGAAAAAACAAGTCAAAATTCAGAAAGCATCTAGCCAAAGAAAAGAAAACAACAAAAACAATGGGTCAACTGCTAACACACTCTACTTTCTCAGATAGGTTTTGCTCAACATGTCTAATCAGAAGGCATATATAGTACAGGGTTACTGCTTCTCCCTTCTGGAAAAATCTCAAGTCAAGAAAGCCAAACATTGAGCCTGGAGAGATGGCTCACTCAGCAGCTAAGTGTGCATATATATTGCTTGAGCGGAGGATCTGTGTTCATATCCTACTACCATCCAAGTCAGATGCCTTCAAAGCTTCCTTTAACACTAGGGGGGGAAATGAACGCCCTCTTCTGGCCTCTGCAGGTACTGCATTCATGTGTACATGGCCATAAGGAGACACACACATTATACATAGTTTTAAATAATAGTTCTTAAAGGCAAGCCAGAAGTTTATCCTCTAAATCTCCAGAGGTAATTCTATTATAAGGATTAGTGACCCTACTTCAGCTCTTCAATCTTGAAGGAAAACATCATTTTTAAAGGTAGCCTGTCAGGTTTGAGGATGCAGTACAGTTTGGTACTTGACAGGTATCCATGAAACCCTGGGTTCCATCTAGTGCTCATAAACTGGATGTGACGGAGCGTACCTGTAATCGAGGCAACAGGAAGTGAAAGTTGGAGGATCAGAAGTTCAAAGCCATCCTCAGCTATAAAGCAACTTCAAGACCAGCCTTGAACTACAAGAAATTAGAGGAGGAAAAATTGTTCACAAAGACAGAAAGTGATGTTATGGAATATTCCACTTAATGGGAAGCAGGGATCCTCTCAGCCAGGAGTGGAGTCTCTGAAAGTCATCTCAGCGGGCAAGAGACTACTTAACCTATTTGTTTTAAAATTAAAAGACACTTTCCAGTCAAGCCTGAAGGGCAATCGAGATAGCTCCCAGAGGAAGTTAGAAACCTGGGAAAGCCATAAAGCAGACTCTATTATAAAGATGTTCCTTATTCATGTACACATCAATGAAATCCCTATACTACATGACACGGGAACAAAAGATATCCAGTCCTGTCCTCTGGTCAAAGTCCATTGGCATGAAATTCCTGTTTTCCACATCTGTCTCCCTGAACTAGACCTCTCAAAGGCAGAGTCTGTACCTTCCTGCTTGAACCCAGAACCTTCGAGAGCGTTCCAGAAGCATTATGGTGTCTGTAGTACCCATGATAGCACAAAAGTCTACAAATCACCTCCCTAAACATATGTATTTGTCCAACTCACTTGCACTCAAATCAAGATTCACCTGCCCGTCTGCCTCCACCAAGAGTTCTACCACCTCCCCAGGACTTTGTATATTGCATAATCAAGAGATAGTTAAGGAAACTTGGCCCCCAGCATCCTAGGACACAGAATTGTTGTCCCACTGAACATGGTGCTTCTGTCAAACCAGGTTCTAGGTAGCATTTCTATTGCTGTGGTAAGATTCTAACCAAAAGCATCTTAGAGAAGAAAGGGCCTATTCAGCTTACACTCTTAGGTCACAATCTGTCTCTGAGGAAAGTTGGAGCATGAGCCTGGAGGCAAGAAGCATTGAGGCACATGCTTGCTGGCTCACTCACAGGCCAATGCTTAGCTAGCTTTCTTATATACCCACCACAGACCATCTGCCTAAGAAATGCTGCTGCCCACAGTAGGCTAGGCCCTCCTGCATTAACTAGCAGTCAAGACAATCACCCACAGACATGCCTACTAGCAAATATGATCTGGGTAATTCCTCAACTGAGGCTTTTCTCTCAGGAGAATCCAGGCGGTGTTAACTAGGAGATATATAATGGCTCCATTTTCTGATCAAGTCCCCCATGTCAAGCAAGACTCTATAGGCAGACTCCAGTGCCAAGCAGAGACCACTGAGCATATTCTGACTCAGGTTTTCATGTCTTTCTCTACTCAATGATTCCTATACCTCCCTGTCTCCCTCTTTCTTCCTCCATTCTCTCTCTCTCCATCACCCTCCCCCAACCCCCGTACCTGGGAAACTACAAGGATCACCCCCTAGATACAGAGATGAAATGCTGACTAGAACATCATAAAAGAAAGAGATCAGCTCACCTCTATTGACCACTCCCTACATTCAGAGTGAACTGTCCTCAGAAACAGCAGAAAGATGAATCACATCCCCATTGGGTGAAGGAGATCTGGAGTCCCTGAGCTTGCTTCACTGGCCAGCAGCATTTATTTCCTGGTCAAGTTTTGATGTTCTTTCAGTACTTTCCCAGAAAGCTCTTCCAATTATGACACCGCCTCAACTAAAGACCCAAGAGTTCTTATTAAGAAAGGTTAACATAACAGCATGGTTGGTGTTTTGCTTGGCTAATGGCTGAGAGCTACTTTTCTCTTTTTAATGATTTCTGTGTCCTGTATGAATATAGATTGTGACATGAGACTTCCTCATCCAGAAACTGAAAATCCAGCTTGACCTCACCAGAGCACAATGAAACAAGCTTCAGACACAGCCATCTTCCCTCTGTTGATTGCCCTTCAGAAAACAAATGCCATCTTTAATATACATAAATTAAGCTACCACCAACTGATGGTAGAAGTCAAAATTTTCTTAGATTTATGCATCTGAGTGTTTTATCTGGATGTGTATATGTGTATCCTGTGTATGCTTGGTGCCTGCATTAGTCAGAAGAGGGCATTCGATCTCCTAGAAATGAAGTAAACCACCATATGGGTGCAGGTCCTCTGCAAGAGTAACATGTACTCTTAATTGCTAAGCCAGGCTTCCCGGTCCTGATTTATTATTATTTTTAAAGGTCTCATAAATCCCATGCTGACCCCCAACTCACCATGTAGCCTTCAATGATCTTGAATTTCAGTTCCTCCCTCCTCCCAGGCACTCAAATTACAAACCAGTGTCATCATAGCTGACTTGTGAGGTGCTGAGAATGAAACTCCTGATATCAACCCTTTTGCATCTTAGAACGAAAGCTTTGAAGGCATGAGAAGGGCCTCCTAAGTCTCCCCTGTCTTGATATATTCACGATTCCAAAGCCATCCAAAAATCTGATTAGACAAAAAGGGTACTGCCCAACCAGGGACACCTGTCTATCACCCTGTAAATTCATCCCAACCATTCTGTGTTTGTTTGCCTGGCACACAAATACATACACACACAGACGCACACATACACTTTCCCTATTTCAAGAGAAGGAATAAGAACATTATGCAAAGCCATGCTTTTACTCCAGTCAGTGGCACAGGTTCCCTACAAACAGAAGGAGAACGTTTATTTTACGAAAGGCCCATCCAGACCGGGCTCCTCCCCGGAAAACTCAGAGTCAAGGATAAGGCGACACAAGCACATTGTAGTCTGTCTAGTCAGTGAAGCTCAAAAGTGGAGCAGAGTCCCGTCTTGCTATCACTTGGGAAATTTTCAAGTCTCAAGGTCTTATTAATGTGCCGCCTTTTCCTTTAAGAAGGGAGTATTTCTGAAGAAGCAAAAATGACAGAGAAGGGGGGGCAGAGGATACAAACATGAAGGGCACTCTATGAAATTTTAGAAAAACTTGTACATGCATGTGTGCATGCGTGAGTGTGTGTGTGAGTGTGTGTGAGTGCATGTGCATGTGCACACACCCACACATATAACATCGATTTTGGATGCATGTGAAGGCTAGAAGACAATCTGGACTGTCACCCCCTTGAGCTTACCAAACAGGCTAGGGGCCAATTGCTAAGAGCCCCAGAGATCAGCCTGTTTCTTCTAGTGCTGAGACTTTGAGTGTGCATCACCTTTCAGATGATGATGATGATAAATTCCATGAGTTCTGGGGATTAGAACTCAGGTACTCATGCTTGCACAGCAAGCACTTTACCAAGTGAGTACCCTCCCCAGCCCAATCATTAGTTTACCACTCTGTAAGGCCTGCGTAAGAGGTGGCTCAGTGTTTTAAATAAGGGTGTGTATGTTGTTGACAAACAAGCTAACCTTCTGCACAACCCTTCTGGCTCCCTCACCCAACATTTGGTACTTACCCCCAAAACAACAGGAAATGGGAGACAAGTGACTACTGGGGCTTGGGATGCTTGGCCAGGTCTGATCTTTCCATTCCCATGAAGGAACAGGGAAACTGCCAGTAACTCTCCCCCAGCCCCCAGGTCACCTGCAACGAGGCAGGTCACCACAAGGAGCCCTTTACTTAGGAGGTCTCCCATTTGTTGTTTTCTTAATTGGAGACTAAGAACAAGATATGGTTTTACCAAAGACTATAGTACAAAAGTGTCTAAAGCATCTTTGTGGGCTGTGGACACCACTTAGTAGAGTACTTGCCTATCGTGCACAAAACCCAGGTTACATCCCTAGAACTATATAAACTAGGTATGGTGTTATCTGTTACTCTAGCACTTTGAAGGTAGAGGCCAGAGGATCAGAAAATGAGGTTAGCCTCAGCTACATAGGAGTTTCAGGCTAGCCTGGGCTGTATGGGGCCCTGTCACTCACAAAGTTCAGCCAAGAAAGGCCAAGCAGGCATACAGGGTATAATTATGGTCATTTAACTCTTGCTTCCCTGGATGTTGAGCTTCCTGGCTGCCTGGACTCTGCTACAGGCCTTGGAACTATATAATTTCTTAGCTTTTCTTTAGTGGAACAAAGTCCAAGATCTGAGGACTAACCCAACTTGCATGAAGGGGAGCCTGATCCCCAGGAGCAGAGAGGGGTGGGGGAGCCTGATCCCCAGTAGCAGAGAGGGTGGGGGAGCCTGATCCCCAGTAGCAGAGAGGGGTGGGGGAGCCT
>NW_021604653.1:970317-987600 GCF_004785775.1 Grammomys surdaster
CCCCAGTAGCAGAGAGGGGTGGGGGAGCCTGATCCCCAGTAGCAGAGGGGGGTGGGGAAGACTAGTTTTTGATGTACATAGGCACATGTTATTTAGAGTGCCAAATAGCAGAATAAAAGAAAATCCTGGAAATAGAAGCGTATCCAATCTCTGTTTTTCAGATATTCTACTCTAGTGTTCCTAAATAGCTAGACTAGCCATTCTTTGTCCCCCTACCCCAACCTACCTCACCCCACTCCTGTGCTAAGCCTACAGAAGTCTGAATAGCTAATCATTAGTCTTCCATTCCTTAGGAACCAATAAGCTTTGAACAGCCAACATGGTTTAATATAGTTTATTTCTGCATTATGCACGGTGTACTGGCACAGTGGTAGAATGCATAATATACAAACTTTATTGTTCTCATTAAGTACATATCTGGTCATTACCAAACTTTGCTAATTCACTCATTTCTATGTGCTACTAAGTACAATGAGACCAAATTAAATGAGTTTATTTAAAGATAAATCTAAAGATAGGTGTATTGACTGCTTTTCTCCTAGCTGGGACAAAGACCCAACAAAAACAACTTAAGTATTTTGGCTCACAGTTTTAGGACAGGGCCAACCATGGAGGGGAAGGCTAGAGGGTAGGAAGGCTGAGACAGCTGGACACAATGCAACCCCAATCAGGAAGTTAGGAGCAATGAATGGTGGTGCTCAGCTGATTTTCTTCTTCTTTCTTTTCTTTCTGATTCTTATTCAGTCTAGGGGTAGTGTTGTCCACATTTCAGGGTGGGTCTTTCCTGTCCAGTTTAACCTCTCTAAAGATGGCCTTATAGTCCCTGTGTCTCCTAGAGATCCATTCAAGTTGATGACAAAGAATGATCACACATACAACTGATAAATTGAGTGGCATTGCTAATAGTGTGACTAGAGTTTTACAAATGCATGTCTCCTTAGAGAATACTAGTCTGGTTTTTGGTCTTGTTTGTTTGCTTGTTTGTTTGCTTGTTTGTTTTAAACTAACAAGAGCAAGGAGATGGCTGAGTGGATAGTCATTTACTGACAAACTTCAGAACCCATATGGCAAGAGAGTACTAATTCCTGTTAGCTGCAAGTTGTCCTCTGACTTCTATAATGCCCTGTGGTGAACTTAAAACATAAAAAAAAAAAAAAACATAAAAACTTAGTGTCCTTAGTGTAAACACGCATGCGCTCATCCATATATGTATATGTGCACACATTCATGAAATGGATGTCATTAAAATTTTTTTAAAGAGACATTTTAAAAACTGAACCAAGGGAGGCTAGAGAGTTACTTAACAGTTAAGAACACTTGTCTGTGGAAAGGACCTGGTTCAATTCTAGTATGGTGGCTCACCACCATCTGTAACTCCAATTCTAAGGGAACCAACACCCTCCTCTGACTTCAACAGGTATCAGGCATGCATGTCGTACAGATATACATGCAACAAAACACCCATACCCATAAAATAAATAAATTTAAAAAAAAAGAAAAAGAATTGAACCAAGATACAGAAAGCTCTAGAACAAAGTGTTCTCTTAATGATTCCTTGGGACTCTTTACCTATCTTCCCAGGAAGAAATTACTAGAAAGAGAGCAGCAACACTAGTGAAAAAGCATGGAAACTTCTCAACATATACCACAAGTCCTTTCACCTTAAAATACAAGGTGCCCCTGACCAGCTGAGATTTGTGGACTTTTATTAAGTGAGGACATACAAGACTCTAAGGCAGTAGCTAAATTCTGAGCCACACAAAAATCACTTTGCCAAGCCTTTAGGCACTGACCTCCTGGGGGTTGGCAGGGTGGCAGGCAGGAGATGGCAACATGGGACCAACAACAATTGATAATACCTATCATTGTAGACTTGAGCCTGAGGTCAGGGAGTCCTGCGGAGAGAAGGGAGAGGCAAAAAGAGGAAGAAGAAAGGTGGAGCTAGCTTAATCCTATTGAGTCATGCTAACATCTGAGGTGTTCTTTATCTTAAGGGGACCCTTGTTCTACTGGGATAGCTGATCTTATAGCTAAGATTTAGCAGGATGTGTCTTAAGTAAACTGTATAGTAATTCCTAAAGCAAATCTAAGAGGAGAAGAAAGAGAAAAGATTGCCATTCATTTCGGAGAATTCATCTTAATGACATTCACATGCCTCTACCCCACCAGCAAAGGTCAAGGGGTTTACTCACCAACCCGATCGTGTCCAGCACAATTACAGAACCACATAAAAACTTAGTGTCCTATATGCTATCAGGAACTAGAAAAGGGGTCTTCAGGTAGCTCTCCTAGCATTCAGTGGCGCACAGACACCTGAACATATCCCAGTCTGTTTTTCTCTTCGGGTGTGTCTGGCTACTCCGGTCATTCCCTAGGGCTTCTATTTATATCGCTCATCAGCCTGCTGGACGCCTCAGTGACTCCAGGGTGGCCTTCTCCTAGAACTTGACTTATTCGGAATCCTGGGCTCTGTGCTGAGTCCCAGTCCTCACTTGCTTCTTCTCCCTTTCACGCAGTGAGAGCAACTCACTAGTCCACCTTGCAGGAGAGACAGAAGCCTAGACAGTGCTAGGTCATGACCTGAGGGACTATATCAGGACTAGGACCTCTTAGCCCTGTGTACCTCTTGCTCTCTATTTAAACCTAAACCTTATGTCTGGACCCTGAGTTGGACTTGTGGGGTCAGTGGCCCTCTCTCTGCTTCCCATAATGACTCATTTAACTGGCCTATTGAAGACGGTGGGCTGATCCGAGATTGTTGGGGCTGTCAAGCCCTGACCTTGACAGCACAGCTCTGGCAACATGCTTATTAAGGGCAGTATCTTTGGGACATGCAACACAGGAGGAATTCAATACTTCATATCTGTTAACTGAGCAGTTTTGTAATTCAAGGTCTTAAAGAGTTTTATTTGAGACTCTGTCTTCAGCTTCCTGGAGCAATCGCTTCCTGGTTCCCACTGGCTCTAACTCTCAGGCTCTACTGATTTCTTCACTTTCTCCTTTTGGATGTACAGGGTTCCCTTCTCTGCTAGCTGGCTGGCCTTTTTCCCTTCCACTCTATCTGGTTTCTCTTCTATCTGGTCTCCCTTAGCCTTGGGGCTCCATGCTACTTGCTAACCACCAAATTTTCTTTTAAGTCTCTTCACCCAACTTCCTGAAATATAATCTCAGTGGCCCAGGAAGCAAGGATACAAAGGCACAAAGGCACAAGGGACAGAAGAGATAAGAGGACATCCTCTCAACAATAGTGAAGGCTAGACACCAGTGGCATTCATAATCAATTAAACAACAACAAAAAGCCTGGCTCAGTGGTAAAGGAGCTTGCTACCAAAGCTCCTTAAAGAGTTTGCTCTCTGAGACCCAGAGGGAGAAGAAGACTCTCACCAGTTGCCTTCTGACTTCCATATGTACGCAAGTGGGCTCAGGGACATAGCTCAACCAGAGTGCTTACCTAGTAGATAGGAAGCCCTGGACTGGCTCCCCAGGACCATGTAAACCAAGTGTGGTGGTGCATAGCTGTAATGACAGCACTGGGGAGATGAGAATGGGAAGATTAGGAGTTCAAGGTCATCCTCAGCTCCACAGTGAGTTCAAGTTCTAGGCTACAAGAAACACTTTAAAAATAAGAAAAAAAAAATAGAGGCTGAGAGGATGGCTCAGGTGGGGAAAGTGCCTGCCTGGGAAGCATGAAGGCTGGAGTGCCTGGAACACCAGTGCTTTGTGGGCAACGGAGATAAGGAGATCCCAGGGGGCTCCCTAGGCAGGCAGCCTCGCTGAGCTAAGCTGAACATAGCTCCTCTAGGTTCAGTAAGAAGCCATGTTTCAATAAAGCAAAGAGAAGGGAAAGGGAGAGGGACAGGGAGAGGGACAAGGAGCAAGTGCAGTAGCAAAAGACATCAAACATTGATCTCCAGCCTCCATATGAAGGCACACACAAGTGCACATACATACATACATACATACATACATACATGCATCATATGTGCTAAGGAAATCCTCCCCCACAGTCATGCATCCAAAGTGTCTGCATTCACTCTTCTTTTTAAAAATGATTCCATGATAGCGAGACCCTCTCAAAGGGTGAGGGTGGGGTCTGTTCAGCCCAACAGATGGTAAGAATCAAGAGAACTGAATGAGAGGGAGATCAGGAGATAAGAGAATCTCCATGGAGACTGCAGAAACCATTAAGAAAAGTCCTGCAAGAGGAGGATGCTGGTCCTTCATGGATGAGCAGAGGCATCCACGACTCAGCAGAAGGCTGCCTGGCACCCCAAGCGTGCTCTAGTGAAGGGGCAGAGGTTCAGACAGGTGCAAGGTACATTTGTACACGTGTCTACTGGCCCGGGAAACTTCCAGCAGCATAGAGAGACACTTCAACAGAGGTCAGGTCTAAGGAGTTCCATCTAAAGAAGTGCTGTGACTTGTCCAGAGCCACAAGCAGGAGGGAACTGAACAGTGCAGAAGTCCCCAGAAGTCCCTCGCTCTTCCAGAGCCTCTGCACAGCCCTGCTGCTATGAGCAGCTTCAGGGTCTCTGTAAAACCACATTCAAGGCTTCAGTGGGGGGAAAACATTAAAAAAAAAACCAAACTTTCTTTGAGACAGGATCTCATATATTCCAGGCTGACCTAGAGTGTGTTATATACTGGAGGATGGATAGAATACTCCAGCCGCCACCTCCTGAGTGAGGGGCTTGTAAGAATAAGGCACAATGTCTAGGTTTGGAAAAGTATTTGTTTATATATGATGCATAAATATGTGTATAAGGGTATGAGCAAGGGAAAGAGACAAGACAGACAGACAGACAGACAGACAGACAGACAGACAGACAGACAGCATGTAGAGGTCAGAGGTAACTTCGAATATACTATCTCCGACCCACCTTGTCTGAGACAGTCTTTAGCTCTTCACTGCTGTGCACACCAGGCTAGCTGGCCCCCAGCTTCTAGGCTTCTCTTTTTACTGTTTCCCATCTGGCCTCAAAATTAGCTGACATAACATTTGCTGCTGTCTGCAGCTTTATGTGGGTTCCCAGGCTTCATATTCGGGTACTCACCCCCAGACAAAATGTTTCTTCTTTTTTTTTTTAGTGCAAAAATGACAGTTGTCGCTGAGGCTTCTCTCTGTGTTAGAGTGGCTGCTGGTTCACATGAGCAATGAGGAAAAGGGCGGAGAGAAGACAAGGAAGAGGGAAAAGGAGAGAGAAGGAAACAGGAGGCTGACAGAAAACACGGCTCTCACATCAAAGGGCATACAAGCTGATTTACTCTGGAGTGAGTGTGAGTGAGCATGACCCAGGATTAAAGGGTCAGTTACCGCAGAGACCACGTTCCAATGAGGAAACAGTTTTATAAGTTTTTTATAGTGGTCAAACAGAGAAAGTCATAAGCCAGCACTTTGTAAATACATTGCTGCATCATTGGGTAAGCAGTTACAGTAACACCCAGAAATCTCTACTATAGGCCCCGGATGCCATCTGATGACTTCCTTAGATTCCGGCTGGAAGAAGGAAGAGGTCTGATAAGTCATTCCTAAATCGAGTGATATACAACACTCACGAGGACATAAGGTCAGATCCCAGAAATGGGCAAAGAATGGATAAAAGTAGCCCAGGATAATCTGGCTCTAGACTTGCAACATTCCAACTCTTCGAAATTGAAGGCATCCGCCTTGAACAGCTTTTTTTCTGGGAACTTCAATTCAACGTGGCCTCAGCAACCTTACAGAGGAGTCTCTGGGGAATATGACAACTTCTTTCTTCTCCTCATCACAGATCTTCAGCTTAAGAAACTCAACTGTTCTTAAACACCAGGATAAACAAGCTCTGGATATCTCCTATGTGCTAAGAACAAGAGAACACAGCCTGCACAAACCTAGCTCCAAATGGCAGAGTTTGGCCTCAACAATGGAATGACCTGGGTATTTAAGAACAAAGATTCCAATCCTACAAGATGGCTCAGCAGGAAAAAGCACTCACCATTATCTGAAGAAGCCTCTGACTTTTACACACACACACACACACACACACACACACACACACACACACACACACGGAATACAAAATTTTAAACAGAAGACAAAATAATTGGTTAACAATTATTGGCTAAAACATAAGAGGCAATTCTAGTGTCCTGCCCTCAGCCCCACAGTTGAGAAAGGGCCCCTCCCAAATGACAGCTGACATTTCCTTGTGCACCTGCTGGACCCTGGACTTTTATGCTTTCATTTAACACGTTTGTATGCACTGGTTCAAACAACCTGTCTCAACCAGTCCAAAGAGCATTACAGAGGGCAAAGACCACACCCTCCCCATGGTGTGTACACAAATCTCTTGACAAGAACAAGCTCACCAAAGCTTCTTATTAAGAGCAGTTGTGGTGTCCATGAGATGGCCCATGAGGCAAAAGAACTTGCCATGCAATCTTGAGGACCTAAGTTCAATCTCCAGGTCACACAGTGGAGAGAACCATCTCTACAAAGCTATCCTTATGATATCCACACATGTGCCTTAGCATGCACACCTACATGCACTGCCTCATCACACACACACACACACACACACACACACACACACCAATAAAAAATAAATGAAGACAGTCCCATAAGAAAGTTTAAAATGTAGGTTGCCGACACAGAAATGAAAATCTGATTTACTCCATTTTTTTTTTTAATTTGGGTTTGAAATCAAAACTATCTTCCAGAGGACGCAGGCAATGTCTTAATGTCAGGTTCACAGGCACATATTTTATGAGCATAGAATCTGCCGATTTACAAACTCTGATAAGGATTCACAAGAATCACAGAGGAAGAGAGAAAATGCAGACATGTTCCCAACCAGGGTAAGAGAGAAGAAGCAAGGAGCCCTGGGAAAGGGGCTACAGCCCCAGGAAAATGAGAGTAAGGATTCTACAGGCATCTTCATTCCATTGGCCTGCATCTTTACACCAGTGAGGATGGAGGCAGAAAGTCCAGCGAGGCTAGGGAGATAGTGCAATCTAAAGCACCGGCTCTACAAACAGAAGTACCTGAAAGCATGTAAGAAAAGATGGCCATGGTGATCCATGCTTATATCCACAGCACTGAGCAGGCACTGGGGCTCACTAGACAACCAGTCTAGCATACTTGGTGAGTGCCAGAATTCCAGAGAAAGATTTTGTCCAAAAAAAAAAAAAAAAGTGAGTACTTAGGGAGACAGCTCAATGGTTACTTGGGATGTAAGCATGGAAATAGGAGTTCAGACTCCCAGCAACCCAAATAAATGCGAGGTGAACATGGTGGTCCACCTATCATTCCATCCTTGAAGTCAAAGACGGTATTCCTCAGAATAAGCTGGCTAGTGAGACAAGCTATATCAGGGAACTCTGGGCTCGATTGAGAGATCCTGCCTCAATAAGAAAAGTTCAGGACAGTTCTCAGGGTCCACCTCATTTCTACACACATATGCACACACACACACGCACACACACACACACATCTCCACACATATACAAATGCATATATACATGCATATCACACACATGAAGAAAAAACACGGTAGATGGATCCAGGAGAATATCTGAGCTTGTCCTGTGGTCGTCCCAAACATGTGCACAAATGTTCACACACAGACATACGCTCATTAGCAGCAGCAGAGGGACAGAGAACAGCAGTCACTGTGGCCAAGCTCTCCTTGCACAGCACTTACCATCCATCAGCCCTGGCAGGGACAGACCTTGATGGTATGGGACAAATCTATCCAGACAAAGACTATGACATAGCCTGTCACTTCTAGGAAGGAAACAAGATTTATAACCCAGCACTTGGAACTCCACTCTCCACGGACAAAAAGGTAACTCAGAATGATGCCACTGACAGAGACTCACGCCATTTATACAGCCTCAGTAGGCTTTGTTCTTTAGGCTGACGACTTCCAGCTCCCTCAAGAGAAGTCAGAACGAACCCTGGCAAATACAGCCTTTCTTTGTCATGCTGCTTTCTCAACACACGATGCTAACTAAGCTCACCTGTTTTTACCACATCCATTGTCTCCTGTCCTTGTGTGTGTGTGTGTGTGTGTGTGTGTGTGTGTGTGTGTGTGTGTGTGTGTAGTATATGGACGTGTATAGTATATGCATGTGTGAGCTTGTTTGTATGTGTGCACTCATGGGTGGATGTGCATGTGTGTGCATACACCTGTGGAAATGGAAGCCAAGGGACAATGACAAACATTGACTCTCAGGAACACTGCCCCATCTCCTTTGAGACAGGGTCTCTCACCAACATGGAGCTTGCTGAGTAGGATAGACTAGCTGGCCACGGAGCCCCAGGGATCTGCCTGTCTCTTGTCTTTCCAGTGGTAGAATCGCAGGTATGTTCCATCATACCTGGTGTTTCTACATGGCTATTGGGGACTAAGTTTTTGTCCTCACTTTGCATAGTAAACACTTTACCAACTAAGCCATATCCCAGGCCTGGCAGGGTTTTTCTATAATGACTCTTCCTGCCCAAGTCACAACCCAAATCATGAAGGCTCAAATGTCTCCCTCCCTCCCTCTCCCTTCCCTCTCCCCTTCTCTCTCCCTCTCCCTCTCCCTCTCCTCCTCTCTCTTTTTACCCTCCTAGTACCTATTGGAAATCATCCTTATTTGTTCACTGAAATTGAAGCACTATGCAGGCTGAGAACTCCACAAACTTCTTTATCATGTTGTCCCTAGGGAAGGTAACAAGTATGTGGAAAGTCCTTATTTTCAGAAGTTACAAACCCTGTATCAAGTCAGGGTTATTTGGTTACACAAGGACAAAAAGGAGAGAGAGAAAAAAAAAAAGATCAATAACACACTAACTGACAGTAGCTGCCATCATCCAGGAAGAATAGCAGCGAACATGGTGTCCTTGCAGAGAAAACAGAAATTTCTATTAAAAAAAAAAAAAGTCACAAAGAATGAGGTTTTGGAGGCTTCTAGACGGGCTTGGCAGAAGTTCTGAGACTGCAGGATATACCTCCTTGGCAGAAAATCTTAAGCCCTGATAACATGATAATTACAGCATCCTTACCAAGTCCAGCCAGCCCCACAGTTCTCAGCTAGGTGTGGTGGTACATGCCTAGAATCTCAGCACCTGGGAGGTTGAGTCAGGGAACCCTAACTTCTAGACCATTGGGCTCTATAAATCTTTGGGACCATCCTGAACTTCACATGAGATTCAGCGTCTAGTTGTCACATTACTCCTGTATTACTTCACCTAGCCTGTGTACTTGCTTAGGCTTTATGGGTAGTGGGAGCGCACAGGCTAAAGCAATCACCTATGGTGGTGTACGCCTGTAATCCCAGCTCTCAGAAGTCAGTGGCAGGAGGACTGCTGCAAGCACAAGGCAAGCCTGGGTTATAGTGGAAGATCCTGTCGCAAACAAAGCTACCAGTAATCAAAGTAAGACTACTTGTGAAGTACTAAGTAATTACATCTTAATAACAAACACACTGATATGAGGGACAAATGATTGTCAGATATTACAAAAACATGTTTCTAGTGAATGGCTTTAAGACATGCCGTACTGGGCTGGGGATGCAGATGGGTGGGTAGACAGGTAGAGTGCTTAAGCAAGCACAATGCACTGGGACTAAAGCGCTACATAAACTGGACATGGCAGTGCATCGCCAGAATCCTAGGAGACAGAAACACAAAGTCATCTTCAGCTACACAGTAAATTCAAGGCCAGACTAGGCTACCTGAGACCCTCACTCAAAACTATGAACAAAGAATCTCAATGTTTACATCTGCTGCTTCTGCTGTGCACTGATGTTCCTCATGGGCAAGAAAGACCTCCCTGGTGTCTACCTGGTACAGTAACTCCAGGTACACACCCAGAGCATTCATCTGACAGCCCATAGACACATGTTTTCCTCGTACAGATAGGAATGGAAACCACCCAGGATGTACTGGTGTGCCTCCAGCAAAAGGTTTTAGGGAACCATTCCAGAGTTGAACTCCCAAGTAATAAGGGAGAAGAAGAAAACCAGGAGACATCTGGGGAAGCCCAGAAACCATCAACATTTAAAGGCATAGAAAACACAAAACATAGCAATAATGTCCATCCTACCAAAAGTCATCTACAAATTCAATGCAATCCCCATCAAGACTCCAACACAATTCTTTACAGACATTGAAAGGACATTTCTCAACTTCATAGAAAAATACCCAGAATAGCTAATACAATCTTGAACAATAAGAGATCTGCTGCAGATATCACCATCTACCATCCCTGATTTCAAGTTGTACTACAGAGGTATTGGATAAAAACCGATCAAAGGAATTAAAGACCCAGGAATAAATTCATACACTTATTATAGACATCTGACTTTTGACAAAGAAGCCAGGAATACACACTGGAAATAACATAGCATCTTCAGCAAATGGTGCTGGTCTAAGTAGATCTCAGCATGAAGACAAATGCAAACAGATCCATATCTATCACCCACCCTGCACAAAACTCAAGTCCAAGTGCATCAGATACCTCAACATAAAGCCAGATACACTGAACCTGACAGAAGAGAAAATGGAGACTAGCTTGAAACCACAGAAATAATATTCTGAACCACAGAACATAATATTATGTTCTTTCTGAACAGAACATAATTGCACAGGCACTAAGATCAACAATTAATAAATAGGACTTTATGAAACTGAAAAGCTTCTGTAAGGTAAAGGACACCATCGATAGGACAAAACAGCAGCCTACAGAATGGGAAAAGATTTTACCAACTCCACATCCAATAGAGGACTAATATTCAAAATATATAAAGAATTCAAGAAACTAGATATCAAAAATTTCCAATTAAAAATGAAATACAGATTTAAGCAGGGAATTTTCAATAGAGTAATCTCAAATGGCTCAGAAACACTTACAGAAATGCTCAACATCCTTACCCATCAGGGAAATGCAAATCAAAATGACTTTGAGATTCTGTCTTATACCTGTCAGAATAGCTAAGATCAGTAACACAGGTGACAGCTCGTTCTGGCAAGTATGTGGAACAAAGGGAACACTCATCCATTGCTGATGGGAATGCAAACTTGTACAGTCACTATGGAAATCAAATGGCGATTTCTCAGAAAATATAGACTTGATCTACCTCAAGACCCAGCTATACCACTCTCGGGCATATACCCAAAGGACACTCCATTCTACCACAAGAACTCTTGCTCAAATGTGTTCATTGATGCTTTATTTATAATAGCCAGAAACTGGAAACGACCTAGATGATACCTCTCAACTCAAGAATGGATTAAATTTACACAATGGAGTATTTCTCATTAATTTTTTTTTAAATGACACCATGAAAGTTGCAGGCAAACGGATGGAACTAAGAAAAAAAATCATCTTGAATGAAGTAACCGAGACCCAAAAAGACAAATATAATATGTATTCACTTATAAGTAGATATTAGCTACTTAAGTAATTGATCTACAATCTACACCTACAAGCTACAGGCTACAAGCTACAATCTACAGATGCAGAGAGGTTAGGTAAAGAGGAAGGGTTGGGGACGGGGAACACATGGATTTCCGTGGGAGGGGGAAATAGAATGGATTTTGTGGGTATACTGGAGACACGTAAGGACAGAAGCAGGAGGGGTGAGGTGGACTGGGAGAGATGGGATGGAAAGAGAGCATGCAGGGAAAGGTGACTAGAATAGGGGGCATTTGGGTGTGGTGTGGAAATCTAGTGCAGTAGAAACATTCTGGAATCTATGAGGGTGACCCTAGTCAGGACTCCTAGAAATGAGGGATATAGAGTTTCAACTGGCCATCTCTTGAAGCCAGGATTCCAGTGACAGAACTGGTTTCCATTCAGTTGAGCTGTTGTCTGAAGAGGTCCTATGGCAACCCCTAAACAACCCAGGTTGATACTAGAACAAAGGGCTCCCCAAAAATTGACAGTGGGGCTACCCTGCAGAGGACAACACCCTCACAGATTACTGAATGTGGAGAGGTCAAGCTGGTGTCTATATGGAGCCTTCACCCCTATATTCTAGTCTCTTTGGTATGGGGAGGTACGGGAAGACAAACATGGACAACAATCCAGCCTCAAAACCTTGGACCAACAATCTGTTCTGCCTGCTCTGCCTCTATGAGAGGAAGCCTAAGCTCAAAACTACTTGCTTGGATGGCCAGGAACTGGAGAGTAAATAGCCCAAAGACCTAGGATAGAACCGAGCATGACTATTTAAAAAAATATCAGTGAAATAATTCCTGATGATATTCTGCTATACTCATAGATCAGTGCCTAGCCCAATCATCATCAGAGAGGCTCTCTCTGATAGCAGATGGGAACATATGTAGAGATCCACAGCTAGACATCATGTGCAGAGTCTAAATTGGAAGTCTCCATCATGTCCCTCCTGTCACAGCTTGCGAGATATCCCTATCCACTCGTAGGAGAGAGAGGAAAGATTTAGGAGCCAGGGGGATAGAAGACACCAGGAGAACACCGCCCACTGAATCAACTAAAGGCACATATGGGCTCACAGAGACTATGGCAGGAAGCACAGGGCCTGCAGGGGTCTGCATCAGGTCCCTGCTATATGTTGTGGCTGTTAGCTTGGTGTTTTTATAGAACTTCTCTAACTGTGGGGGCAGGTGTGTCTCTGACTCTTTGTCCTGCTCTTAGGTCTCTTTTCTTCCTGATAGGTTGCCTTGTCCAGCCTCGGTGTGAGGGCTCTTGCCTTGCCTTTATTATATTTTGTTCTGTCATGTTTGGTTGCTCTCTCCTGGAGACCTGCTCTTTTTGGATGGGAATGGAGGAAAAAGTGGATCTGGAGGAGGGGGAAAAGTTGGGAGGCAGAGAGAAGTGGAAACTGTGGTCAGGATGTATAAGAGAAGAACCTATTTTCAATTAAAAAAATAAAAATAAAAATTTATTAAACACAAAAAACAAAATTAAATGATCCAGTAGTTGAGACAGGAGAGGGAAGGAAGACTCCTGTAACATTAACAAGAAATGTTACTAGAGCAGCTTTTGGAAAGGGGGCAGAGGTAAATCACTATTTTCCTGTGCAAGGAAGGTAAATCACTATTTTCCTGTGCAAGGAATAAATGTGTTCAATCCCCAGAATTAATGGGAAAAGCAAGCTAGCTACTATCACTTATAGAAAAAGGAAAGGGAGCAGGTGGGATAAACAAGCCATGGCAGCACCCAGCCAGAATGGACACATCAGTCTCCACTGCAGAAGTTGCCAGTAGCCCACGTAGGTAGAATGCAGAGGCCTAAACCTTCCCCAAAGGCTTCCTTCCAGTCCATCACAGGAGTTGCTGGGGTTGAGTGAGATCCACACACAGACAGTGGCCTCAGATGAGAGGGCAACAAGGGAAGGCTCAGTGTGCACAGGAGACAGCAAAGGAAGGCGCTGTTCTTTTTGTTTTAGAGATGGGGTCTCAAGCAGTCCAGCATATCCTAAACTCGCTACAGGCAGCTGATGATGGCTTGGACTTCGGATCCTCCTGTCTCCATCTCTGGGATAACAGGCATGCACCAACAGCACCTGATGTCTGGTTTACATGGTGCTAGGAATGGAACCCAGGGCCTCAGACATGCTAGGCAAACACTCTACCAACTGAGCCCCAGCTCTACAAAGACAGTATTCTTAGGAATTTAGTTAAATTTAAAATATAATAGCTTAGCATTAAGAGCTTCAGAGTGGAGTGTAATGTTTACTTTCAGATCTATCACCGGTTTTGGAAGACATGAAAGTATTAATTCCTCAGAAATGGTAGGCGAGCAAGTTTCCTGGCGTGCTAATTTTTACCTTCTGTTAACCAAAATGTTTGAAGACAACTTTAATATGCCATAAGAAAACATTCTGAGGTGGCTGCGGAGCTGCACACGCATGCCATTCATTTACAAAATAAATTTTTGTCTTTTTTATACTTGCTGATTATCAAAAGCAGCCCAGTAACCAGCATTTACATGTTAGGCTGTAATATAATCCGCTCAGAGGAAGCAAAGGCATGAGTGCAGCCATTAAGAGTATAAGTAGAGCCATGGCGGAGATGCTCAGGGCTTATGCTTGCTGCTCTTGCAGAGGACCTCAGTTTGGTTCCCAGCACCCACGTGAAGCAACTCACAACCACCTTTAACACTAGCTCCAGGAGATCCAATATCCTCTACTGTGAGCATCCGCACACAAGTGGCATGCACATGTGAACACATATAAAAAAATGGAAATAAATCTTTTTGTAAAAAAAAGTTTACACAGAAAGAAGAGCTCAAGACAGAGGCTCCAGTCCTAGCCCATCCTTTAAAACCACACAGTTCCCTGGTCCTGGTACCTTTCCAGCTCCTTCTTCACTGTATCTACTACACTGGATCATAGGAGTCCACAAGTTATATGTGTGTGTGTGAGTACGTGTTTGTGTGTGTGCATGTACGTATGCATGCATGCGGAGGCTGAAGGTCATTTCTCAGGAGCTACTCATCTTGTGTTTAGAGACAGGGTCTCTCGCTTTTATATGGAACTCACCAACCAGGCTAGGCTGTCTGCCCCACCCTGATGTGGGTACTGGGAACTGAACCCAGATCTTCTGGAAGAGCAGCAAGCGCTTTTAGCTGCTGAGCCATCTCCCTAGCCCGCAGAGCTGCATTTTAAAGCTGTCATATGCACAGCCATACACACATTGTTATTTCGGGATACAGATTGATAACAACACTAATCAAACTCATTCAACTCACAGGCAATTATTCCACAAGGTGTCATTTCTTTTTCCTGCCTAAAATCAACTGACGGAGAGAAAAGGAAAGGCATGTAGATCAGCAGAGCAGCGGCTTCCTCTCAAGGTGGAGAAATTGACTCAAGAACAAGTCAAGGTTTTCTGCTAAGGCACATTCATTAACCCGGCAGGAGGCGCGACACCATCTGGCATCCCTGTCCAGAGGAAGACATGCTGCTCAGCATCAACTTTAAACCTGAGCGGCAAGCACGTTTATTCTTACTCTTCAAACAGAAAATATATGCACAAAACTATGAGGACTGTATATGCCTGCATTAGGCATGCCAGGGACATTAACAGGACTGGAAAGCGGGGTGCAACACCAGCATCCAGGAGAAGCCAGGTTCCATTGCAAGTGATTAAACAATCTCCCAGCAAACCCAACGGAGCCGGGGCAGCAACTCTTTAATAAGCTACAAAGACTTGAGGAATGCAAGCAGAGAAAACTGCCCAGGATCCATGAACACCAAACTCAAACTGCAGAGGCCAGGCAAAGGGGCTCCAGGGCCAGCCAACAGGAGCGACATCTGTTGGGAACAACTATGAGACAGGCCCTTGGTTCACCCTTCGGGATTTGTTTCTTTTTGAAGTTTGGATTCTAGCATTTTCTTTTTCCAAGTGAAATTATCACTTTCTCTCCCATGATAGTCATTTAATACTGCTCAATGAAAATAAGAAAGAAAAAAAAAGACTAGTCAATGCTAGAAAAGAACAAAAAAAAAATTTAAATATCAGTATATCGTTCCATGGACTGTAGATACATAACAGAGAGATTTTGATATGATGGAGCTGGAGAGAAGGCGCAGCAAGCAATATGCTTGTTACACAAGCCTGAGTTTGGTCCCCAGGACCCTCTTAAAAGCCTGGCACAGTGTGAAAGGAAAAGAGCAAGTTCTCAGCATAGAGACGAATTTCCCTCAGAGGGACACAGGCCAGGGAATAAGAGGCACAGACAGGAGAGAGATGATGAGGGAGAAGGGTAAAGGAACAAGGGAGAGGGGGAAAGGAGATTTGTTCCAGAGTGGGACAAAGGACTGCCTCTGGATAGAGAGGAGACAGACTGGCACACAGGAAAATGGCAGTTTATAAAGGTACAAGCGGGAAACCCTGTGTTAGGATGAGGTGTTTAATTTTAATTGGGCATGTTAATTAAGTGAGCCAAGGGAGGCTGCTGATTGCTGGACTTCAATAGTTTGATAGCTGGACCTTGGTAGTCAGCCTCAGGAGGAGGAAGTAGCCAAATAAGGTAATAGACCTGGGTGGCTAGCTTTAGGAATAAAATTTAATGGTTTTTCATGCCATTTAATTAAAAACAAGGCAGAGGGAATGGGGGAGGCAGTAGGTAGGGCAAGACCTGCCAGAGCCATGCTCCTCAAGCTCGGGCTGACCAGAGTCCCTTTACAGTGGTGTGCATCTGCGATCCCAGCACTTCAATGGGAAAATGGGAGGCCAAAACAGGAGACTCCCCAGAAACTGGCAGGCCAGGCCCTCCCACTCGGTGCTTCATCCCAGCTCCAGCTTCTGCTCTGTTCTTAAAAGGATTGTCTGATACAATACGGGAGTGCTTAGGTTTTTAAGTGTAGTGGGATTGCATATTTATTTCAGAAAAGTGGTACCACTGTATAGTCCCCAGTAATACGGTATAAGAGTATAGATATAGCCTGGACTCTCAACCAAGTTTCCTTTATCTATATTTTAATGTTATATAAAAACTGAGATGACTTGTCATCAAGTTTGACAACCCAAGTTCAACTCCCAGGACCCACAAGGTAAAAGGAAAGAACCAACTCTTGAAAGTTGCTGCTTTCCACATGCAATACCCACACCAGGGCACATGTAACCCCCACTCCACCCCTACACACCTCCACATATAAACAACTGCCACAACATTACTGTGTACCAGCCACTGTGGTGAGTGATTTCCTTGTTTAAAGTAGAGCTGTATCTAAACTCCAATGGACAGTTGGGGAAACTGAGGCACAGAGGAAAAGTATTTTCTCCAGCTGGTAACTGGAAGAACCTAAGTTTAAGCCTGTGTGACTGGTTCCAGAATCAACCTTTTGGCCACCATCTACCTGCACGCTATGAGCTAACTAAATCAGTGAGGGTAAGTATCATATCAGTGACCAGCAGAGACCACTAGAAGTGTATGCAGCAAGCTTCCTGTGGTAGTGAGGCCTGCATTTGTATGTATTTGTATGCTAAGTCCCCAGTTGGTGAACTGTTTGGAAGTATTAGGAGGTGGGACCTTGTTAGAGTAGATGTATTTCTGTGGGTGGGCTCTGAGGGTTCAAAAGCCCATGCCGAGCTAAGTGGTGTTCTCTCTCGCTCTCTCTCTCTCTCTCTCTCTCTCTCTCTCTCTCGCTCTCTCGCTCTCTCGCTCTCTCGCTCTCTCGCTCTCTCGCTCTCTCGCTCTCTCTCTCGCTCTCGCTCTCGCTCTCGCTCTCGCTCTCTCTCTCCCTCCCTCCGTCCCTCCCTCCGTCCCTCCGTCCCTCCCTCTCTCTATCTCTATCTCTGTCTCTGTCTCTGTCTCTGTCTCTGTC
>NW_021604653.1:987700-1005211 GCF_004785775.1 Grammomys surdaster
CTCTCCCTCTCCCTCTCCCTCTCCCTCTCCCTCTCTCTCTCTCTTTGCCTGCTGCCCATGGATCAGGATATAAACCTCTCAGCTACTATTCCAGCACGATGCCTGCCTTAGCACTGCCATGCTCCCCGCCATGATGATAATGGCCTAGCCCTCTGAAATTGTAATCGAACCACCAATTAAATACTTTCTTTGATAAGAGTTGCCTTGGCCATGGTGTCTCTTCCCAGTAATTGAACACTAAGACACAGCTTTATCTACTTGTTGAGCGGCACCACTCATGGGGCAGTCCCCTGCATGATAAACACAGTTCTCTGATTCAAAAACTCACACTGAGAATTTCCCACTGCTACAAAGTAATTTGGGAGCAGGAAAGATGGCTCAGCCATAAAGAGAATAGGCTGCTCTGGCAGAGGACCTGAGAGTGCCCACATCAGGCAGCTCATGGCTGCTTATAACTCCAGTTCCAGTCAATCTACCTCCATATTCTAGCCTCCATGGAACCCTGCACATATGCACAAAGACACACACACACACACAGAGGATGGAAGACTTTTTCATTTTCTTGTGTAAAAATTATTACAGAGGGTTGGAACGATGGTTAAGAAGATAAGATACTTAGTACAAAGCCTGGTAACTTGAGACCCACATGATGGAAGGAAGGAGAGAATTGTGTTCTGATTGTCTTCTGACTTCCCTATGTGCACAATGCCATGCATATCTCTACCCACAACACACACAAAATATGGAAAAGAAATGAATTTTTAGTTTTGAAACCAACTTCTAGGTTTATACTCCCAAAGAACTGAAAACAGAGACTTACAAAGCTACTGGCATCCAACTGGGCATGGTGGCACATGACTGCCACTCCAGCACTTGAGAGGCAGAAGCAGGAGGATCTCTGTAAGTTGAAGGTCAGTCTAATATATACAGTGTGTTCAAGGATAGCCAGGGCTACATAGAGAGACCCTGTCTCAAAACAAACAGATCAAAATTTACAAACCAATATCCATGGCAGCACTAGTCACTACAGCCCACAAGTGGCAGTAGCCAGTGTCCATCTACAAATGAACAGACAAAAGCCAGGGTAGGCATACAGTGGAATATACTATTTAGCCTCAACAACATGGATGAAGAGTTGAGACACTATAGTGGTGGGAGATACTATTCATGGGTAAGAACACTTGTTGCATAGGCATGAGTCCCTGAGTTTGATTTCCAGAAGCAAAATTTAAAACAACAGCAACAAAACCAAAAAACAAACAAACAAGATAACCCAGCTAGCTGAACGCAGTGGATTATACAAGTAATCTCTGTGCCAGGAATGCAAATTGCAGGCCAATGAGAGAACTTGTCCCCAAAAATAATGTAGGCAGAGTCTTAAGAAGGACAGCCAACACTGTTCTCTGGCTTCCACATGCATATGCACACATGTGCACATACTCACATACACAAGTGCACCTGTACAAGCACAAACGTCCATATAACACAATCGAAGGTAACAACTATGCTTAATTCAGAAGCCAAATCACACCAGGATGAACATGCCATAAGTACTGCTGCTGATGTGAGCTTTGTAGGATAGACCTTCCAAGCTGAAGAATCCCCTGACCTCACATCTTGTAGGGACAGGAAAACAAGGTGCATAAAACGCAGCATGCTTGGTAGCCAGCACTTCGAGAGTGGGGAAGAGAATCAGCAGGTGGTGAAAGAATTCATCCTCTAGAACAGAAGAGGAAGAATCCTTTATTGGGTGGGGCAGCTGAGAGGGCAGGGGGCTGGCCAGTGATCGGAATAAGCCTGCAGTGCAGGGCAATGGGCAAGGTGGAGCTCTATTTGGGAGAAGTACCTTTACTAGAATTTCTCTGCATGCAGTCTCCTGGCACGCAATTCATGCCGTGGGAAGGAGGGCATTCCACATTAGCTAAGCACAGTTCCGGGAGGTTAGCATGAGCCACTGTGCAGCTTCATTTCCAGTTGTACCATTTCTGCCATGCAAATCAGGGCAGGCCATGCAAAATACAAAACAGGGTCATGCAAATGAGAGTACCCCTGGCTGATCTAAGTTCCATGGGTATGTCCGCTCATCTGAAAGCCCATATCCGTGTTTCTCTGACCTTCCTAGGAAGAGGACCTTCTAGTCAGCCAGAGAGATGGGCATCCAGAAGCTTCCTGTATGCACAAAGAGCATCCAAGAGAGTTACTAAACCACATCTGTGAAATAAGCAAGCTCGGAGACTCTCTGTAGCTCATTTTCTACTAGGCCACTGTAAAACTCCTGTGAGTGGCTTACTCACTATACAACTAAACCAAGTTACTCTAAAGCAGTGATTCTCAGCCCGTGGGTTTTAGCCACTTTGGTGGCTGAACGACTTTTTCACAGGAATCCCCTAAGACCATTTGCATATCACATAGTCACATTTTATTCAAAATAGTATCAAAATTACAGTTATGAAGTAGCAACAAAAATAATTTTATGGTTCGTGTCATTGCAACATAAGAAACTATATTAAGGGTCACAGCCTTAGGAATGTTGAGAATCATTATTCTAAAGAAAAGCTAGAACGACTTAAGCCAATCAAATAAATAAATACACTAGTGGACCCTGAGTTAGAACAACAGCAGCACCAAGACTAGAGAGAAGTAAGAAGCTCCATGCCCAGCCACCTTCGTACCCTGCATTGAATATGCTTCCTATACATTACAGCATATACCTGGACTTTGTCTCTGCTTCCTAGGGTGGGATAGACTCCAGCCCTTAGAACTCCTTGACTAAAAGGAGTCTTTGTGACTCATGAGCTCCTTGGATTACAGATCTAAGTGTACTAAAGGGTGACATGACTCAAGTAGGGGCTGGTCGCCAGAAAGAGCAGCCACATGACCATGAGAACATGACCATAAGCCAGGCAACGGTCGGGAGAGGAAGCTGTAAGTTGCAACAGGCCATTTTAACGATGCCCCAGGAAAGACTCTGGACACTGTGTTCGATGGTGCATCTGGTGGGAGACCATGAAGATAAGAGAAGAAAGTGACACTCCCTAATTCCACAAGAACAGAGCAGAAGAACTGAGTTTGTGACCCTCCAAGATTTTATCCTATGTGTCTCTTTATTGACTTGATTAACATTCTTTATAAGTAAATTAATGGTAATCAAGCTGGGGACATGTATCAGTGGGTCAAATGTTTTACCTTAAATCACTCGAGTCCCTAGAACCCACTTGAAGTGGGACACAGCAACACTCTTATTGCTTTCATGTGCCCTAAGATGGCAGGCAAAGGGAGGGGAGTCCTCCAGAAGTGGGGCCCAGCTAGCCTGGCATATGCAGTGGAGAACAAGAGACTGTATCAAGGATGGTTGGTTCAAAGGTAAAGACTGGCTCCCAGGTTTGTCTCTGACCTCTACAACCAGGCCAGAGTGTGCACGAGCCTACTTGCACTTAAATGTATACATACATAGGTCCTCTTGGGAACTCTTGATTTGTAGTCCATCAGTCTAACCAGAAATCTTTTCCCTCTTAGTAACAAGAGCTAAAATGTTGGGAAATGGCTGTAGTACTTAAATTCAATTGTCAATGTGATGAGATTTAGGATTAAAAGAAAGATGTGTCTTCATTAAAGAAAGCTTTAGGGTGTATCTGTGGGAGACTTTACTGGTTAGGTTATGGGCAACACCATTCCCTAGGCTAAGAGCCTGAACTGAATAAACAGAATAAAGTGAATTGAGTACCAGCATTTTGTTTCCTGAGTATGGATAAAATGTCACCATCTGCCTCAAATTCCTTCTGCTGTACCTTGATGGACTGTACCTTCAAACTGTGAGCCAAAATGAACCCTTCCACAGTCGCCTTTTTTTTTTCATGACAGTTTTAACTCATTAGCAGAAATATCAACATCTTTCCTCACAGATAGGTACAGAACACTCTATAAATAAAATTGTCACAGCAATTTCAATGGAGGGATGCTACCCAGGTCTTATAAAAGGTATAGAGTAGCAATAGGACCTACTACTCAAGGTTACACTGTGAAGGTGACAGAATTCAAAAGCTTTTCTGTCTCCTGTGATGATGGACAGGCTATGACTTCTGGCTGTGCACCCACAGGCTCCTGGTCTCCCCGATCTCCAGCTCCACCCTACATCTGCTCACCATCCCCAACGTGACCACACACTGCTGTGTCCCTGAGGAAGAATGTCTGTGTCGTGATGATAAAATTACCCTGCTCGAACTACCGCTCAGGAAAATAAATTCTGGGAACACGGCACCGGGGGAGGCCAACTGTTTCTCTCAAAATCTTTTCCAACAAAAATATAAATTAACAACAGGATGTAAAAGGAAGTGACAAATTTCACTGCAGTGAGCATGTGGGTCCTGGGCCAGCCCTTCTCTCTGCACTTACACCTCCTCTCCATAGCTTACCTGTCCCCACTCATCAATTCTTCTTCTTTAAACCCCAAAGCTTCCAACGCTCCTTTGCTTTTATTACACTGGTATCACAGTTCTGTGTTTTCTCTGTGCTAAGTGTAGCAATTAAGGCCTCAGACAGTCAAGGTGGTAATTTTTCAAATAAAAATTATATGCTTGGAGCTAGGGACGCACCTCCGTTGGTAGAGTGCTCACCTAGTGTGTACAAAGCTCTGAGTTGTATCATCTGAACCACCGGAAACCATCGCCACCTACCTAGAGAGTTTCAAGCCAGCCTGGCCTATGAAGTGAGACCCTATCTCACAAAGTAAGAAGAACCACACTCATAAATCATCTTCTGTTCTTAAAAACAGTTCAAGAAGGCCATTATTTAAGTACTTTTAAAACTTAAGTGAATTATCTTCCAGGAACTACAATACCATTTGCTTAGCACTACACTCATTGCATGTATTAATGATACATTAAAATCCTTCAGGGTTGGCAAGATGGCTCAGCAAGAATCTAGCCTGACAACGGGAGTTTGATCACACATGGCGGAAGGAGAGCCCTAACTCCTGCAAGAGGACCTTTGACTTCCACGTGCATACCTTAGTAGGCAGGTGCCCACACACATATAACACCTAAAATGTAATTTAAAAATTAGGCCTCGACTGGTCACAAGGAAACACAGAAGGGGAAAGCCTCCAGTTCTACACCTTTGCCTTTAAACTTGCAGATTCTGCTTCTTTTGGAGGTCTGTATTTAAACATAAGGCAGGGCTGTCTCCTTAGCCCGGAATTTGCAATGTAAGCTAGACTGTGTATCAGTGAGCCCCAGGGATCGGCCTGTCTCAGCTGCCTTAGCACTTGATTCTTTTAAAAAGATTTATTTTTATTTTAATATCTATATTTGATTTTTAATATGCCTTTGAGTATCTTTTCATGTTTAATATGTATATTCATGTGTCTGTGTGAGCGTATGTACACATAAATGCAGTTGCTGACAGAGGCCAAAAGAGGATGTCAGGTCCCCCGGACCTGGGGTTATGGATGTTTGAGAGCTGCTCGATCTGTGTAGGGGAACCAAGCTCGGGTCCTCCATAAGAACAGTAAGCATTCCTAACCTCGGAAGCACAGAGTCATCTCTCCAGCCCCACACCAGCTTCTTCTCCTGCACGCCATGTGGTTTCTGGGGCTGGAACTTAGACCCTCATGCTTGCAAGGCAGGTATGTTGTAACTAAGTCATCTTCCCAACCTAGATGTCCAACCTTTTGACACTGTAATATGTTGTTATCTGCAAATACGTCAGGCTTCATGCATACCCATCCTTGGGTACATGTGACCTTAGGCTGAAGGAAGGACAGGCTAGTAAGTGTCACCTGGGACCCCATTATGATTACCTGACAGGGAGATGTGGTTTGTTGCATCTGAGCAAGATCCCCCAAACCACATTCTACCACATACTCACTAGTCTAGGAGAAGATCTCAATTCAAAGCCTGAAACATGGCTATGGCACCCACTGAATGCAAACAGCTTTCACACCATCCCAAAGTCAGAGCATCAGCAGGATGAACCCCTAAAGCCAGGACTCGGTGTTACCTAAGGGTACCTAGAAAGACAGTTTCTCACAGCAGCAGTGACTGAGCACTTAGACCTAAAACACATTGTCTCCTTCAGAAGGGCACATGATCACTGGCTTCGTTCAGAATCATCCTAAAACTGTTACACACACACACCTCCAATCTCATTCTGACTCCCAGGTCTCTCTGAACTAAGAGCAAAGAAAGGCTTTGATCTGTGTTCTGTTCGTTTCTATGGGGCAAGAACGGGAATTGTTATAAGGATATTACTGCCATCTCTTTTCTATCAAGTCCAGTTACCTCTACTGCCTCTCAATGTGGGGTCCCTCCCAGGACAGCCAGGGCCCCTCCACTTAGTGCTATCTATTTTTAAAGACCCAGAGTCTCACTCAATTCAAAACTTCCTGCATTTTTTTTTAATCCAAATATGGTTTATGACACTGGGCCAGTTCATCAAAGCCACTCAAGGCTGCTGATAGTCAGCATGACAATGGCCTTCACTGGCCTTCAATTTTGCATTTTCTTTCCAAATTCCCATTGGTTCTTACCTTAGAGAATAAAAATGTCTCCACTAGGCCTGGTTTGATAGCTAGTTTTCAAATACAGCCCAGGACCACTTGATTAGGGATGTTGCCTTCAGTGGAATGGGGCTTCCTATATCAATTAGCAGTCAAGACACTTGACCTGGGCAGTTTGTCAATTGAGGAGTTTCACTCATCTGACTCTAGGCTGTGTCAAGCTAACAGTTAAAGAAAACTAGAACAGCCCGTTTCAAAGTAAGAGATAGATGTTGCCTGAGGAATAACACCCAAGTTATCCCTAGCCCCCACAATCGGGTTCGTAACACACACACACACACACACACACACAAGATGGAGTCTAGTTGGAGATCTTCACATAACTCAGGATTTGTCTTCAAAGAAGAGTCAAGGTATGTCATCTTAGGTATACAACAATTTCTCAGGCTGGAGAGATTGCTCAGTGGTTAAGAGCTCTTAACTGACTGCTCTTCTAGAGGTCCTGAGTTCAATTCCCAGCAACCACATGGTGGCTCACAACCATCTGTAATGGGATCTGATGCCCTCTTCTGGTGTGTCTGAAGACAGCTACAGTGTACTTACATATATAAAATAAATCTTAAAAAAAAAAAAAAGTTTCTCCCCTCTCCCTTTCGGCATCCTGGCCATGAGGTGAGTAGGCTTCTCCTATAACCTGCTACCATAGTACACTGTCTCCCCATAGGCCAAACCAACAGGGCCGACAAATCATGAGCGAATGCCTCCAAAGCTGTCCAAATAAGTCTTCTTCTCATAAGCAGGTGCATCACAGGCATATCTTACATTGACAAATTGTTGTCACCCTATGTCAGCAGAGACAGGACTTGGTAACATGGTAGAGGAAGAGGGTGATCGAGTCTGCCAATTCAAGGAGGCCAACTATATTCCTACTTGGGGCTATCATGTGTGGAAAGGCCATGTGCCACACCTACCGAAGACTATTTAAAGGATGATAAGAAACGTAAAGGCATCCATGATGTGGATTTCAAGTTGTAAATGTCAGTGACGGCAGAGTCTGCTGCTTATGGATCTCCTCCAACACCAAGCTGACAACAGCCCAAACCAGCGGCTCTGGGGGAGGCTGACAGACAGCTGCTCTTTCAGTAGTCTTGTTTGGTAGAGCCAGGAGAGCCCTTGAAAGGTGACTAACTATGGCATGCCAAAGTTGGAGGGGAGGGTGTGTGTGACAACTTTAGGTGGTAGAAAGACACGTGCCAGGAGTCCTACATGACGCCAACACACCGCCTGTTTCATGAAGGCTGTCAAACCCACACAGAAAAGAGATCAGGAGAGATGTATGGAGACTGCCAGAAAAACACACACACATGCACACACACACACAGTATACAGAATACAAAACAGACAAGGTTTCATGTAGCCCAGGCTGTCCTCAAACTCACGAAGTAAGTTTGAACTTGTAGTGGAGGGCAGAGACAATATGCCTTCCCCAAGGCCAGCCTGCTGCTGAGAGCTGCCATCCTTGGCAACCTCTGGAGAACACTGCCTACCAGATACCACTAAACCAGCTTCCTGGAGAAGGAACCCTGCAGAGAGCTTGTTCAGTTGCCCAGTTCCTACAACGACTCTCATTCTCATTAAGCAGGTTGTGGGCATTCAGCATGCTCGCTGTATTTTAGACAAAAAGAAAATTAAAAATTCCACATCCTTAGAGATTCAAAGCGCCTTTGAGTTTCCAAAGGAGACGTTTCCTATTCCCCTGAATTCACCCAGAGGGATAGACTCTCAAGGTGACAGCTAGACAGAAACCACAGATAAAAGTCACATGGTCACGTGACTTTTCAGTGCTAACTTTAATGCTGTTATTCACAGTAAGTCATTCTGAGGGCAAAGCCTGGGTGGTTTTGCTACTATGATCTGGTTAGAGTCTGAGTGTATTCTAAGATCCACATACATAACAGAAATAAGAATTAGAAATGTTTAATGTTGCGTTGTGTTGACCCTGACACTCAAAATCTCAGCCTTTGAAGCCTACATGCTTACACCAAGTGTACTAAGATAATGCTCAGGGCATATGAAGCACCACAGGGGATCAGACACTTGAAAGACATACTCAGCAAACTGTTTTCTCTACAAAATAGACACACTATGGGGGGCAAGGAAATGAACTCCTTCAGCAAGGGTTCCTCATATACCCAGGGATCAGAGTGAAGAGACTTTAGCCAGCCCCAACATGGCTAACACAGTTCTGGGATGCCTTACCCTTCTCCCCCAATTCCCTCTGCCTTGTTTTTAATTAAATGTCATTAAAAAGCCATTAGATCAAATTCCTAGAGCTAGCCACCAAGGTCTATTCCCTTACTTGGCCACTTCCTCCTCCTGAGGCTACCTAGGTCTAGCAATCAAAGTACTGAAGTCCAGCAATCAAAATTCCCCTTTGATTCGCCTAATTAACATGCCCAATTAAAATTAAACACCTCATCCTAACATAGCGCTTACCCCTTTACCTTTAGAAACATCCATTCTCCTGTGGGCCACATCTGTCTCCTCTTTATCCAGAGGCAGCCCTTTGTCCCACTCAAGAACAAATATCCCTGCCCATTTTCTCTTGTTCCCTTTCCCTTCTCCTCTGTCTCCTCCCTTTGTCTCTTATTCCCAGCCCTCTGTCCTTCTGAGGGAAATAAATCCCCTTTGTGCTGAGAACTTCATCTGGGGATCTTGAGTTGATACCAATCACTTTACACAGAGATTATTTGATTATTCTGTGTATGCGTGTTTGTGTTTGATGTATGTACATGTATGTGTACTTCTTTTTGAGATAGGATTTCATGTAGCTTAGGCTAGCCTCAAAACCTATTTATAGCCAAAAATGACTGAACTTCTGATCTGCCTACCTCCTCCTTCTGAGTGCTGGACTTACAGGAACACTATAACCACTACATATGGTTTTATACAATGCAAGGGACAAAACCCAAGGCTCTGTGAATGCCAGGTAAGCACTCCACTAACTTGGCGACATCCCAATGCAGTGTCTGCAAATGCTGATATTTCCAAAAGATAAGACCCGACTCAAATTCTTGGTCCTCTCTCTACTGTGACCTTTGTTCAGGCAGGATGCATATCTGCTGACACAGTACTTACATGGTCTAACGGACCCTCCTCCAAAGTCCACTTTAGGGTAGGAATCACTCCTGAAAGAAAAAAAGACAAAGACAGCTTTAAGTTTCCCTGTTGAAGGTCATGAGGTATCGTGTAGAGAGGCTGTCAAAGAGTTTGTCCAACGTGCTTCTGAGTTTTGGAACTCAGAAGCCTAAGAGGGAGAAGTTTTCTTCCTCAAAGGCATTAAAAAACAAAGGTTAGGGGACAGCTCAGCAGGCAAAAACTGTTCCTCAAAAGCATGAGGACACACCCTTCATCTAGAACCCATGGGCAAAGCCAGGAGTGGTGGTGGGCACTTCTAACCCCAGCTATGGCAAAGACAGGAGTTGGAGACAGGCGGATCCCTAGGGCTTGCTAGATGGCCTGCCCAGCCTTTTGGGTGAAGTTCCAGGCCAATAAAAGACTCTGCCTCAAAAAAAAAAAAAAAAAAAAAAAGCAGCCAGTGCCTGAGTTGGCCAGAAACAAAGCAACTCTTACTTAAGAAAGTCTTAACTAAGACCTCTTAACACCAGGTCTCAGCAGGCACTAAAGCCTTTTACCAACTCTAAGTCCACATTAACACATTAACATACATGGCTCTAAAAACACAATGAAACAAGCTCATAGTGGCTCTGTTACAAAGTGAGAGGAGTTGGCAAGAGGACAGAAAGACAACCCAACCCCAAGCCTGTCCCTTCAAATTATGCCCCTACAACATATTACTTGTAGCTGCCTCACCTTGAAGCATTAAAAATGTCCGCTTTAGAGGCTAGAGAGATGACTCAGTGATTAAGAGAGACTGCTGCTCCTCCAGTGGACCTGGATTCCATTACTACCACCCACATTTGGCAGCTCACACCCACCCCTAACTCCAGCTCAGGTTGACCTGACACCCTCCTGTGGTCTCCTCAGAAAATGTAGTCACCTGCGCAAACACACACATAGGCATACACACACATACATAAATTTTAAATGAAAGAAAGAATTCCATCTTAGAAACATGTCTAATAATATTGCATGCTTCTGGTCTGGCTAAAAATTTTAAGGAGGATCTGGAGGCTATAGCTCAGCAAAGCACATACAAGAAGCTCTACACTTGACACTGGATCCCAGCACTGCATGCAATGGAACTGGCGGTGTGTGCCTATAAACCCAGCACAAAGAGAATGTGAGACCAACCTGGGCTACATGAGACCCTGAATGCCCCTACCTACCTACCCAAATCAGGTGGGAGAATGAAAACATGACTCAAACACATCCCCCCCAAGGGTCTGTCTGTCTGTGTCTCTGTCTGTCTGTCTCTCTCTCTGTCTCTCTCTGTGTCTCTGTCTCTGTCTCTCTCTGCCTCTGCCTCTCTCTCTCTCTCTCTCTCTCTCTCTCTCTCTCTCTCTCTCTCTCACACACACACACACACACACACACACACACACACACACAAAACCAACCAACCAACCAACCAACCAACCAACCAACCAACCAAAACAAAAAAAGAAAACAAAACTGGTTCTGCTAGCCGAGAGATGTCTCCTCCAAGAATTATTAAACAGCCAAGGCTTCTCTAGGAGGGAAAGAAGAGAAATGATCAGATCTTACTCCTTACACACACGCTCAAATCAACTGGTTAAGTCTTCTAAACCTAATCAACTCATCCTAAAGACGTCATGGAAAAGTGTGCTATAAAATAGGTTGACTATTTTTTTATCCACACAGGGACAATTTCCTCTTTCTAAAAACCATGGCATAGGATAATTTACAGTGTCAACATCTTAATCCCTGTGAGGGAACTGTAAGCAATATCAGAGTGGGGTGGGGTGAAACCTCAATTGTTTCAGATCCACTGTCTCTAGAAAGCAGTCAGGACTCAGTAAATGCTTACTGATGGGTGAGGCCGAATCCACGCCAAGGACTGTGTGGACCCTTTTCAGGTGGGCCTCTATCTGAGACAACTCTGAGTGAGGTGAAGGAAAGAATTCTGAGAAAAGATTACACTAAAGAACAAAGCTACTAATTCTCAGGATTCTAGTTAGATGGAGTTGCTGAGGATGTGTGGGGAGGTGAGGTACTATTTATGTGGGTATGTACATATGTCCCTGAGCATACAGAGAGGGGGTCAGTGTAAAGTCTCCTTCTCAATTTCTCTCCACATTACTTTTTAAAGATTTATTATTTTTATTTCATGTATGTGAGTGTTTCGTGTGTGGTGTGTATATATTTTACATGTATATATATCACATGCATGCCTGGTGCCAGATAAGGCCAAAAGAGGGTACTAGATGCCCTGAAACTGGAGTTACTGATGGCTGTAAGTGTCTATGCAGGTGCTAGGAATCAAACCAGGGTCCTCTGTGAGAGCAGCAAATAATCTTAACCACTGAGCCATCTCTCCAGCCTCTGCCCTACTCTTTTAAAATAGGGTTTCTCATGAAACTAGGAGCTCACCAACTTGGCTAGGCTGGTCAGCCAGTGAACTCCAGGGATCCTCCTGTCTCTGTCTCCCCCAGTGATAGAGTGACAGATGCATGCCCCTGCACCTGGCTTTTTATATAGGTGTTGGGGATCCAAACATAGATTCCCATGTTTAAGCAACAAGCCCTTTATGGGATGAGCCATTTCCCCAGTAGCCTCAAGTAATTATATTTTCTAGAGAAAATTCATCAAAATGTTGTCACATCATCAAAATTATGTCACATGAGCAAGAGGTATAGGTCAACTATGAATTACACCAATGGTAAAACTGTCACATTCAAAGAACTGTGAGTGACATGGACACTTCTAATTGATTTTTGATTACATGTATATGTGTGAGTATGTGCACTACATGCATGCTGGTACCAATGGAGGCCAGAAGAGGGCGTCAGATCCTCAAAATCATATGGATGCTGGACGCCAAACCCATGTCCTTAACAAGAGCTGTATGTGCTGTTAACCACTGAGCCATCTACACCCCAGACAACATTAAACCTTCACTCCCTCAAGAGCTTTCAAGCCTTGACTACTTTTCTAAAGCAACAGCCAGATAGTTAAGAAGTACCTTAAATATCCCAACAAGTTACTTTGCAAGTCATGAAAGAAACACTGGCTCTGCGTTCAGTGAGAAGCTGAAGAGCTGTTTACTTTCACCCTTGCCAATGCTTTAATGGTCAAGTAATCTTAAATCTCATTTCCCACAGAGCCAAGTATATAACCCTAACCATTTCAGACCTGCCGTCATCTCCTACCAACCAAGCTACGTCTCCAGTCCTGGACTTTCCTGGTTCTTAATTACACCTAAACTGCAAAACCATTCCCAGGGGTCATTTGGTGACATTTTATAGCCATTCCTAGGTCTGTCTGTAAAGAAAATGATAGAGGAGGTCATGTCCCCTTCCTACATTTCAAAACTGCCCATGATGTCATAGTTTCTATCAAGCCGACATCTACATGTAGGTGGGCTCTCCATTTTGTCCTGGACTTACCCACTGATGTCCCACACATACAGGCTCTCATGTTGCCCAGGCTGACCTCAAACTCCATACACAGCTAAGGATAATCTTGAACTTCTGATTCTCCTACCTCCACCTCCAGAATGCAAAGATTAAGGCATGTACCATGTGGTTTATGTGGAGCTTGACATGAACCCAAGGCTTTGTGCATGAAAGGCAAGTGCACTACCAACTGAGCTATGTCCCCAGACCTAGATCTTCCCCTTAGTTACATCTAAACTACGAAAGCATTAACAGAGGTCATGAGAGCAGGATTTCATCATGAAAGAAGAACAGGCTGCATCCTCAGAGGAAGGCAGTGAACAACACAGACAAGACTGAAATCACAAGTTTAAGCAAAACATATCTCTTTTGTTTTCTACTTTGCATAGAGCCATTACAAGACCTACCAACCAAATAGTCCACCCAGGAAGTAATGTGCTCCACAGCAGCACTCTGTGGTGAGTCTGCACCAGGGTTTCTTGTCCATTCCCAGCCTTCACCCAGAATAGCTCAAAGGTGTACCATGATGAGCCAAACAAAGCACCTGAGACCTCAACATGCTGGGGACTGTGCCCTGTCCACTTTCATATCCCAGGTCCTTTCTACACTAGATCCAGGACTATCTATACCATCTCAGGCCTGAATACACATCCCCAAGCCCACCCACACTATCCCCAGGGCCATGTGCACCATCCCCAGCCTATCTATTTCATTCTCAGGTCTACCTATACCCATCCCCACTCAGGATCTGATGGCTCAGGAAGGTGGAAGTTGGTTCTAGACTCCTGTGTCTCTCTTCCTCTAACCCTTCATGTGTTTTGGGTCTGTACTGCCAATTGGACCTCCTCTCAGGGTTTACCCTCAGGCAGCTTTTGCATTTATTCCCTATAGGGGATGTCCCTCACATCACCATCAGGTGTAACACAGCACAGGCTCCCTGTTCCATCTTCCACTTCAACAGCAAGGACAGGGGTGGCTAACTAGAACCACCAAAGCTGCCATGTATGTTCATTTAGTAGTTGCAGGAGTCTGTGGCTCTAGCTAAAGTACCTTCATGCCTATAAAGATCTGAAGCAGTAAGACCACCTAGTAGCATCCATGGAGAGTAAGTTATAGACATGTATGAGCTATAAGGCACTTGATCATCCTTTTCAAGAATCAAGTGGTCATCCAATCAACGTTAGATGGAAAAGCTAAAGTCATTACAAGTGAAATTCTGTCTAATCACATAGGGTAAGAATTGCCTTTCATTTGGGTTGTGTATAAAGGTATATGTATCTTTATATGCACACATGCACATGTGTGTGTGTGTGTGTGTGTGTGTACAGTGTGTATATGCATGTGCACATGCTTGCAGAAGCCTGAGAAAAACTTGAGGTTCTCGTTCCTCAGTACCTTGTCAACCCCAGGTTTGTGACAGGATCTATTCTCTCTCGCTGTCCAGAACACACTAAGTAGGATTGGCTGGCTGGCTACCCAGCGAGCTCCAGAGATTCACCTGTCTCCATCTCCCAGCAGTGGCTTACATGTGTGTACCACCAACCAGGCTAGAGTCGTCTTTGCCATTAGAATGTACAAGTTAACTTCAGGTTTTTATTTAACTCCAAACCCGATAACATTTTCCCATTTCAATGAGGTTTTTTCACAAGTCTCCATAGAATCTGTCTCGAAATATGGCAGAATTGAAATCTGGGCCCAAGTACAGCTCCAACTCCCACAATCTCTGTAAGAACAGCAAGGTGACTGTGCAGTTCTGCCTTCTATGTCTAGGACATAGGTCATCACACTTCCTGTTTAAGAGAACAGAGTTGCCTGAGCTGAAACTTAGGACTCGGCTTCCAACCTCATGGAGTCCTTGAGCCTTCTTCAGATACAGGCAATTACTATGGCCAAGGCTGCTGCTGCTTTGGTGGAATAATAAATTCATAAAACCATAAAAAAGTAGTTCTTAGGAATAGTGCCTCAGCCTATCAAGTACCAGGATTACGCGTATATGGCCCCATGCCCTGAAGGTTATCTATATTGCCCCACACCCTGCAGGTTATCTTTATTTCCAATCACCTTAAAGTTTATTACACTATCAAACAGCAGATCCTCCATACAAAGCTTGAACACACCACCCCAAATGAGACACTGAATTTTTATCTTCTTCAGATTGTACTATAAAAAGGCACTAAGAAATTAATCTTCTTTTTTTGTTGTTTTTTTTGTTTGTTTATTTGTTTTTTGTTTTTGAGGTTTTGTTTTGTTTTGTTTGAGACAAGGTCTCCTTATTTAGACTAGGCTGGCCTCAGACTCAGAGATACCCCTGGTTCTCTCTCCTAAGTGCTGAGATTAAAGGTGTGTGCTACCATACCTGGCCTAGGAATTAATCTTAAAATTTTGGCTTTGATAAACCCTGAGTGGAGGCGGACATTTGTGATCCTAGTACTTGTGAGGCAGAGTCAAGGAGAATCAGGAAGCCAGCCCGAGCTACATAGCAAGGCCAGCCTGGGGCATATGAAACCCCCTCTCATATTAAAACTAAATAAAATAAAAATAAAATTCTGTTTCCAGAACCATCTCGAACTTTCTGCCTGCCCAATTGTTCTAAAATGCAGACCTTGAATGGTCACACACGGCGACAGAGGCATTACTTGAGAAACTGAGGCTGAAATCTCAGACACAGGGCGCTGAGACTGTGCACTGGGCACAGAGATTACAGCACAAGCATAAGGATTCCCAGCACCCACGTAAGAGCCTGGCATGGCAGCTCAAGCCAGCGCCGGGAGAACAAGGCCAGGCTGATCCTGAGGCTTGCTGGGCAGCCAGTCTAGCTCACTTGGTGAGCTCCAGGTTCAGTAAGGGACCCTGCCTCAAAACAGTATGGTGAAGACTATTTAGGAAGATCACCAGTGTTGACCTATGGTAGTACATAGGTTTATGGTAGCATAAACCTACAAATCAGGAATCATGGTGGACCCCAGCAATGAGTGATTTGGGGGTATGCCAAAATTTGAGATTTACCACCCACAGCTATTACCAAGAGAGTTGGGCCATGACACTTCAGAGAGGTCTCTTGCTTACACAACTCTGGTGTTTCTTCTGCTCCTAAACAACTTGCTATAGCATGATGTCAGCCATTCCTCTCTATTTTTAATCCCTCACGATGAGGCTGCTGCTGATTCACTCAACACCTTATGCTATCACTGAAATAGTAAGGAGCCTTCTCTCACGCCCTTAATGGAAGGTGACTGCTGCCTGTTATCCCTAGTGTAATCGCAGGAACACTTTGGTGGCAAAAGCGTGTCCTCTGTCGCCCTCAGCAAAAGCTGAGTGTGGCGTTATAATTATAACTCCCCATTCTTTTCTATGACGCGCTGCCATACTGTATCCTTTGAAAGGCAGCTCCCCAGATGTCAGAGGAAAGAAACAGCAAGCACGGGATCAAGTGCAGTTTACTGTAAACAGAGATCAAAACTTCATCTCCCAGGGCAAACCTCCCACGACTGACAGGAAGCAAATTTGGCAACAATGGCGTGGCTCCTCTCATTTATCTACAAGAAATGTATAGGAAAGAAGAAAGTCCAGTTTATTTCACGTTTTCTAGGGGGTCTTTCAGTGCCCTTATGACAATGTACTGACTAAGCACCAAGACAGAAGGAACACGGGGACATGTCCCAAATACTTTCACTATACCTTTAATATGTTGGGGTGTTTGTTAACTCAGAGAAGGGACTTGCATACCTGCTGTGAGGTCTCAGATGAGTTGTGAATACCAACATGTTATTAATTTCCTTTTGCTTTTTGATTAATTTCGCACTTACACTGCAGAAGAAAGGGGAGATTAATGAGGTCTGGAAGACAAGGCTGGGTTCTCATAACACACGAAATCAACCTCAAGTGGGAGCAAACAGAGGACCTAGATAAGGAAATAATAAAGGAAACTGCTGTGAAAAATACCAATACCCAGAAACCTGGGGAGTTTAAACGGTAAGGTCTAGCTACTTCTCTTCCCAGCAGAGATATGAAAACAATGGAATTCTGAAGCCAGAACTACTCGACAATTTCCCAATGTCAGAAGCCATGGGTTCATTACCAGGCATTACTGTAACTCTGAATGTCGTAAGAGCCCCGTGACATGGTATTCAGTCCAGTCACATCCTGTCCTTGTCTTAAGTCTCCCTGATGATCATGCTACAGTGTCTACTTAAACACAGGGAAGGAGCAATGTCAACTGCATCAACAGGCATGAAGAAAAGGAGAATCCAGTGCTTGCTTGATACACGTCAATCCTTCCACTTGGGAGGTAGAGGCAAGAGAGTCAGAAATCCAAGGCATCCTTGGCTGTATACAGAGTATGCATCCAGTCTGGGCTACTTGAGACCTTGAGAAAGAAAGAAAGAAAGAAAGAAAGAAAGAAAGAAAGAAAGAAAG
>NW_021604653.1:1005611-1032566 GCF_004785775.1 Grammomys surdaster
GGGAAGGGAAGGGAAAAGTAAGGGGAAGGGGGAAGGAGAAGGGGAAGGAAAGGGGAAGGGAAGTGGAAGGAATGGAAGTGAAGTGGGGAGAATCCCATCTCACTGTACAAACAAGCTATTTCTAATGTGTTAATAAAACACCTAGAACCTTCTATGTGCCAAGACCCTAGAAGCTTAGTACAAGTTGCCCAACATAAATACTTTTTTGAGGTACTACTATTCTCTTCATTCAGAAGAGGAAACACAGAAAGCTAAATATCTTGCTAGGGCCCTCCCAGTGTGTTTTTGTTTAAAGAAACATCTACCTCATTGTTGTGAATTTGTTCTCAGGATTCACTCATTGTAAAGACTCAGACTTACATTGAAAAAGTACAAAAAGCAGAGCAGGTGGCTTGCCCAGGGCATGGCCTTCAAGGGCAGGTGGGACTGCAGGTGCTAGGTGTGTCCTTCCTGAACCAGGCAGAAGGCACCACAGGCTCCTCACCTTCACACAATCTGTCCAGGTCTCAACAACAAAACATTCCCCTGCCACACAGTTTCCCTAGGAATGGCGCTGACTGGCAGCCCAGATCCTATTTCAGAAGGCCTAAGAGAGGCATGGTATTATCTTGAGAAAATTCTCCTTTCCCAATTTCAGTTTCAAGAGTCCAAAAGCCTAAGCAAGACCAGTGGCTGCCATCTAGGCTGACAGCTCACCACAGAAAGTTCCAGAGGATCAAGCCAGCCCAGAGATACAGCAGGATTACACCAAACTGTCTTCTATCTTTAACCAATTCTGGGCAAGAAGGGCTGGGGAGTTAGCTCCGCCCGTAAACCACCCATACAAGCATGAGGACCTGAGTTGCTTCTCCGGAGCCTGAGTGAAAAGCCAGGTGTGGTGGTGAGTGCTGTAAGCCCAGTGCTTCAAGGTAAGAGACAGGTCGCTCTCAGGCTGGCAAGCTCCCTGCCAGCGAGAGGCCCTGTCTCCAATAAAACCTATGTGGATGGACAGTAGACACCAGAGGCTAGATACCAGAGGCTAAGTAGATATCAGAGGCTATCTGCTGGCCTCCACATACACACGCACATCCACCCACCTACATACCCACACCACCTGCCACACATGTTTATGAGTTTTTCCTTGGAGGGGATATGTAAATGCACCCATTTCTCCCAGAGCCTAGTAGGGCCAGCTAGTCCCAGATAGACATTCCCTGCTTTTCCTCCCTGAACATTCAACTCGATCACCTCCCTCAGATTCCTGCCTCTTCTCAGCAAAGCAAAGTATTTGCTGACGAACCACAGCCAGCAGACCCAGGATCCTCATGCTCCCCTAACCATCTCCTCCCTAGGAGATCACTGCAATTCCTTAACTGGCTGAGTTTTCTCCAGACTCAACCCACTTCCTCCCAAAAAGTAGTCAGACAGCCATACAGCCAGACATGTCATTTCACTTTAATAAAGAGGTTTAGATAACACTTCTTCAACTTTAATAAAGGCGAGAAGCACAGAGACACACCCCATTTCACTTTAACAAAGAGGTTTAGATAACACCTCTCCAACTTTAATACAGACAGGCACAAACACTACACACAGACACACACACCTTTCTATTTCCTTAAAGAGGTTTAGTTAGCACCTCTCCAACTTTAATAAAGACAGAAAGACATGAACACACACACACACACTACACACACAAATACACAGACACACACAGAGACACAAACATCCCTTTCCACTTAAATAAAGAGGTTTATGTAGCACCTCTCGAAGGCCAGGTGCTGGCCACTAAGGCCCTCCTGACTCAAAGTCTGCTTAGTCAGTGGTTCTAACATAACGCCCCCCCCCCTATTGTTTCTGCATTATCTTCCCAGCCCCACTCCTCCTCACCCTGTATCCTTGCCAAACTCTACATCTCTGGGACAAGTTCACCTCTCACACTTAGCATGGACACTCCCTTAAGCAGACTCTCAGCTCCCCAGGAGCATATCTTCTATTTCTCCTGATCTCTGACACGGCATCTTACACAAAATTTACCACAGACATTTGCCAATCCACTGAATCTACATGTTTATGATTTTATTTACTGTTCTGACAGTGGACATTCAGACATGTCTAGTGGCCATTCCACTTTAATGAACATTTCCCTGTGTTCAACACTTTCAAAGCTTGGTTTAGTCTCTGGCCAAGTATTGGTAATATACCATGGTATCCATTCCCCTTGAGTGTGCAGAGGTTGGGAAAGTCACTGGTACTGGGACTCACTGCATGCTTCCTGCCCAGCAGGAACTCAATAATGTCTTCAGTCCTCCCATCCCCTTCCTATTTCTAAACCCTCTTCTCGTTTCATTTCTGTTACTGTGGTAAAATAAAGCAACACCAGGAAGAAAGAGTTTAAGTCACAACTACAGGTTACAGTCTATCTCTGTGGGGGAAGTCACGATGGCAGGAGCTCTGAAGCACCTTAGTCACATCCACAGTAGCGAGAAGCAAGAAATGAAGGCTTAAACTTAGTGCTCAGCTAGCTTTTCTATACTGTTACACAGTTCAGGGCCCAAACCAGGGAATGGTGCTGGGACACAGAGCACTGGCTGGGTCTGCACACATTAATTCAGGCTAGCAAGACAATATCCCCAGACATGCCCAAAAGCCAGCCCGATCTAGACAAGACAATTGAGGCCCTCTTCCCCAGGTAATTGTAGGTTCTGTCAAATTGATAATTAGATATAACCATCATGCCCCATAAGGGGACAATGATGCTTAGCAATGCCACATGGTAGGAAACAGAGTTCAAATCTCAACACTTCAAACCTTGGCTGTAGGACTTTGGGGAAATTTTACTCAACCACTCAGCTGCTGTGCAGATGTAAGTCACTAACCAACAGCAGCATGCTTGGAGAAATGAGCCACTCTCTGGCCACTTTCTCCCACCAGGATCAGAGACTGCCATGACATCAGTAGACGATATTATCTTGTGGGATGGTACAGGATGTATGATACAGACAGGTGATAATGTCACAGTGAGGGTATGTGTGACATTTCACTATAACTTCATCTGTAAAAGGAAAGGCAGCCTGGACAAGCTTGAATCCTTTGGAAGAGCAGGAAGCACTCTTAATGGCTGAGCCATCTCTCCAAGCCTAAAATTATTACTCTGTTTGCCACTGCCAGGGATTGAACCCAAACCTCGTGCATGCTGCTCACGTGCTCTGCCACTAAGCTATCCCCAGCTGTACCAAAAACACACTTAGTGACTTACTGTCACTAAGCTCCAAATATCCATATGACACATACTTTACACATGACACCAGAGAAATCTTTCCTGCATGATGCACCGCTATTATAGGCATTATTTTTTTATATTGTTGAGGGTTCTTTTCAGTTATAGATTTTTTTAAAAATCCAAACAATCAAATGAGGAAATAGCAAGGTTCAGGCAGCTCGAAGCAGCCTATAACTCAAGTTCTAAGGGATCTTGACATCTTCCTGTCTCCATGCCATGACACTCATGTGTCCCACCCCTCATTCAGACACAAGCACAAATAATAATAATCTTAGAAATATTTTTTAAAATGGGGTACAGTTTCCTGTCACTCCTTGTCTTGGGACCTTTGCTAACAACTGACAGGGTTGTCTGCTGAAGTGGGAGGCTGATGCCTAACGATCATTTGAGCCTGGAAGTTGAAGGCCAACCTGGACAGTATAGTGAGGCTCTGTTGCAAAAGATAAAAAGCAAGAAGAATGGGAGGAGGAGGAGGTATAGGAATGTGAGCTGCATTGCTCCTCTCAGTCCTGTTATGGCCACCATTCAGTTAAATCCTATTTAGTAATGAGTACTAAGTTACTAGCTATATACAGAGGGGTTGCTACTTTTTCATTTAATTATTGAGGTTTCTTTTTAATCTCCCTTTTGCCTTCACTTCTTCTTACTCCCCACTCTCCATGTGTGTGTATCTATGTGTATATGTGTGCCTATGTGTGTGTGTGCCTATGTGTATATGTGTATGTGTGCCTATATGTGCCTATGTGTGTGTATGTGCCTGTGTGTGTGTGCCAGTGTGTGTGCACATGCGAGTGCATCTGCCCATTCTACAGCACTTTCCAGCAAGATATACTGTTATAACAGACTATTTAAGTGGATTTTTTTCTTCAATCTATGATTAAAACCATTCTAATAGCCACAACAAAGGCCCAAAGAGTTAAGCAAGGAATTAAAAACAGGGATTTGAAATGGATATTCATGATTGTTAAATCTCTTTTGTCAGTTTGGGTGGGGGGGGGATTTAGAATCACCATGGAAACATTCATCTGAGTGTGTCTTTGAGGCTTTTTCCAAAGTAGTTTCACTAAAGGAGAACCCACCCTGAAGATGAGCAGGATCTTCCCCTGGGCTGGGATCTTAGAGGAATAGAAAGGAGACAGTGAGCTGAGCTCACGCCAGCATCCATCTCTCTCTGCTTCCCGACTGTGGGTACAATGTGACCAGCTGTATCACACTCTTGCTGCCTTTCCTGCCATGACATACATCTGACCCGTGGGCCTAAAGAATCCTTAGGTTGCTTCTGTCAGGTACACTGTCACAGCAACAAAAAAGAAACAATATATCAAAGCAAACTGATCAAATGTGACAGTCCTGTGGAAGAGACCTCTACCACACACACACTGACTATTTTCTTCTAGACAGTCTCCCATAGCTCAGGCTGGCCTCAAATGCACATGATCTTGAATTTCTGATCCTCCTGCCTCCTCCTCCTGAATGCTGAGATGACAGACATTCAATACTAAGCCCAGCTTATGTGCTTCTTGGGATAGAACCCAAGGCTTGGTAGATGCTAGGCAAGCACTCTGCCAACTGAGCTCCACCCCGGCCCTCATCGAATCCTTGATAGGAAGAAAACTAAATTCTACTTTATCACACTGATTTGCAAGTTATTAATAACCAAGGGGAGGTCAGAACAGAAATGAATCCTGAGGCTGCTGCTTTCCCTGCCGGGGCCCCAGGCTTCGGACTGCTCCCAGGAGTTCAGGAACCAGGAAGGCCTGGAGACCAGAGAGAGGAATCCCTGACTCAGATCCTGCCCACAGGACTGGGAGGGCCAGAGGCCATCATTCATCTGTTAAATGAGTTACCAGGTAACAGTGTACCAAGCAGAAAAATGCATTCACTAGACCATACCCAGATTACACAAAACTAGAAAATTACCTCACTTCCTTCCTGTTACTCCCAGACCCAGTCCAGCTCCCAGAGCAGGGGCCCAGCAGCCTAGGCAATGAGCTGGGCAAGCAAATGGCTAGGTACAATATGTCCTTCCACTGGCAAGCTCAACAAAATGATGTACATGGTCCTTACCTCCGCCAAGGGGGCTTGCTGGACTCCAGGATGGGAGTCTGCGTTTCACTGGAGCCTTGAAGTTGCAAAGGGCTGGAAACCCACTGAGGGTTCCAAATGCCCCACCCATCAAGGCTCAGCGTCCAATGTCCTCCTGCCTCCAAGCTCCTCCCTCCACCAGTTCCACCACCTGCAACTGACCTCTCTTCTCTTCCTTGGCCAAGCCTTTTTGTATACTCCCAAAGGTCTTAGCTACAAGCATTAAGTCAAAGGACCCTCAGTTACACCAGAATTAATCCAGTGATGCTGCTAGCCACAAGAGAACAACCTGGGATGCTGGTTGCTCTGGAACAGGAGAGATGCTTCTAAAGTTCCAGCAAATTTACCAGAACCCCCATCAGAAGCTATAATCATTAGGTTACTTACACAGGAAAGAGCCGAAACAAGGCATCAAAAGAGCTGTACAAGTGATTGCCAATCCAATGACTGCTGACTGAGGCATGTGTAACCTCCCCTTCCCCCACCCCAGCCTCCTTTCCAATTGTCTTTGTGCTCACTGTTCTGGGACTAAGCACTAAGGACTTCCCAGAAATCCACAAAATGTTATCAGGTGCTGGGACCAGCTGCATCCAGGTCTGCCTCCTAGGTGATTCTAAGTCTTGTCAAATTGACAATATTAACACACTCGATGGGACAGAAAGAGCCGACAAGGAAGAGGGTATCAGTGTGAGTTCTGTATCCACTGATCCTCAACTCCCATAGCATAAGGTCTTTTCCTCCCAAGGATCACACACAGTTAGCACATCACTCAGGGGAGGCAGTGGGAAATACAGCTGGCTGCTGTAAGCAAACAGTCCTCTGGTGGCCTTTAAGATGCTGAGTGAGCAGCTTAATCACCCAGCAGGGTCTAGCAGGCAATATAGAAAACCCCTAGGAGACAGGCAGCCATGAATGGAAAACATTATCATTTAAAAAAGGATTAATAACAGGCCAGTCTAGGCAGGAGAGACAGCTCAGCAGTTCAGTAGCAAATAGTAGCACTTCCAGCTCTTGCAGAGGACCCAGTTTGGTTCTCAGCATCCAGGTCAGGGAGCTCACAATCACTTGTAAGTCCAGTTCCATGGGGGATTTGGTACCCTCTTCTGGCTTCCTCAGGCATCTGCATGCACGAGGTGCAAAATTTACTCACACACACATAATTTTAAAAAAAAATTATTGGATGGACTGACAGATGGATAGATGAAGCAAGCCAGGCTGGAAGGAAACTACCCAGGCCCATGGTATGTGTTGGTTGGGGCGGGAGTGGGGGGAGGTTTTTTTTTTTTTTTTTAACAAGTTAGCGTCTCCTCCCATGGACACCAGGAACCGGTCAAGAGCATTCACTCCCTCTGTATCTGTCCTGATACAACCAACCGGCCTAAAGTGTGGGGTCACAATCACCAGAATGTAAACCTAGATGGAAGTTTTATAACTCTGACTTAGCCAAGCTGATCAGAAAAGAAACACATAGAAACACATGAAAATGTCCTGATGGTTCCAGCACTCAGGAAGCTGATGGTTAGCTCCAGGACAGTCAAGACAGCTCCAAATTTTAAAGTCTTTTCTCATTTCTTTTAGTGTGTGACTGTGTGTGTGTGTGTGTGTGCGCGCGCGCGCGCGCGTGTGCGCGCACGCGCATGTGCATGTGTGTGTTGTGGGGGTCCCTATGTGGGTACTGAGGATCAAACCGAGGAGGACCTCGGGCTTGCTGACACATGCCTTTACTCACTGAACCATCTCAGCAGCCCCTACTCTAAACCATAAGAAGAGGAATCATGTTACAGGGAAGCATGTATAGTCCTCCCCAAACTCTCTTTCTTGAGTTCCTTAGTTGTATATTTGATAGCATTTAGAATCACCTGGGAACACCTATGGTAGTTTCTAGATTAGAGAAGACCCCACCTTAACTGTGAGAGGCAGCACCTGTGAAACAGCCACCTCAGGCTCTTGCCTCCCACCTTTCTACCATGCTGGACTGTTTTACCTGAACTGTGAGCTGAAAGATAACCCTCAGGTTGCGGATCTGTAGGCATATTGTCACAGTAAGATAATAATACATTCTCTCCTTAGGAGTCATACCCTTGGGCTTCCTTGACTACCCCACATCTCCCCCTCTCTGTGCTCAGGCAGCCTTGTTTCCTGCCTTTGTCCTGGCCTAAGGGCTTTCCCACTGTTGTTAGGCAAGGTGCCTGGGGTGATCCCTCATTCTGGCGGTGCCCTGTAACTATTTCTGCCATTAGTCTCTGCTCAGAGTTTTGCAGGTAAAATATGTTACCTGCCAGGAGCTCAGACATTGACTTGCATTATCACAGCTGTGATAAAAAAGCATCCACGTGGGCCTGGAAGCTCATGGGGATGCTCCCAAGCAGAGGTCCTTCTGGTGTCGTGAACACTAGGCTGAAAGAGCTGAGAAGATGGATGCTGTATCTGCGGGGTCTTGAGGTCACCTCCAGAGCCAAGCAGATGATTACTACCACCCCCAGATGGCAAGGGCTCACAGCCATTCTTCCTCTGGCTATGCACGCAACTTTTTTTCCTACTTAGCTTTTACTTTCGACACCTGCTTACTAATACAAAAACACCCAGGAGCCCAAAGACTGGTCCAAACTTTTACAGTCCAAGTTGGGTAATGAAAATGACACCTGGGCCAGTGAGATGACACTTGCCATCAAGCCTGATAACAAGAGTTGGAGCTCCAGGACCCATGTGGTAAGAGGAGAGAACCAATTCCTAAAACCTGTCTTCTAGCTTCCCCACACATGCACCATGGCATGTGGCACACATGTCCCATCACACACACCCCTATAGAATAAATAAAATAGCCTTGGATAAACTGAACAACTGTCCTTAAGGAAATACTTTTTATTACTCTCTGACAGAAATAGAGTCAGCCCCAGGTTAGATTCACCCAGATCACCTGACCTCAAAGGTAACCATTCCCCTTCCCTGGTACCAGTCTGCTCTGGTTTGGTTTTGTTTGCTGGTCTCTACCTCAGTGGGTAGTGGGATTATAGTCCTCCACCTGGTGTGTGAAGTCCTTGGGATTGAACCCAGGGCCTCTTGCATACCAGGTAAGTACTAGCCTACATCCCCAGCCTCCAAAGTATCATTCTGTAAAAGAAAGAAGGGCCAAAGTCTTCAAGTTACTCTTGACCTGAGCCTACCTCCACTCAGGATGTGGAGGTACAAGGATCAGATGGTCAAAGGTTAGCTAGCCTCAGCCACATAGTGAGCATGCCCTGTTGTCAACAATAATAATTTAAAAATATTTTAAAGATATAATTGCAATATGGCAATATGTGTGCCTACTTATTAATACACCAAGTTACAAGATCCAAGAGTGTCTGTTATCCACCACCTGGACTTGGTCATGATGAATACAAAAAGTATTTTGAGATTTCAGCAAAATGTAAAATGAGTTATATTTATTGAAGGACAAAAATCAAGGTGCTTCCAGACCACGGGCTCCCTGTATCCATGGGAACACATCCAGACTTAACCAACCATAATATCTGGATAGAAAAGTATCCAGAAAAAAACAAAAAACAAACAAACAAAAAAACCCTGCCTTGGGGGACTGGGGATGTAGGCCAATCACAAACACTGGGCTCCAGCTCAAGCACTGTATAAACCGTATGTGTGAGCCCTGAGGGTGGTAGGCAAGAGAATCAGACGGTCAAGGTCATCTTTGGCTACACAGCCTTCACTATGTAAAACCCTCATTCATAGAGAAAAAGAAACTTGTTTGATTTTAGTCCTGAAAATACATAGGACTTTCTTTTTCTTGTTATATTCCCTAAAAATATTGTATCAAGTATTAGAAGCAATGGAGAATCCACTTCAGGCACAGGAGGGTATGTGTCATTAGAGAAGGGACTGGAACGCTCAGATATTAGTGTCCAAAGCGGTCTCAGGACCTGATCCCCTGCAAACTGAAGGTGTGCACATGCCAGTTGGCTTTATGGCCCATAACCACAGTTGGAGTTCAGCAGTCAAGTTTACTTCCAGCGTTAAAGAAGAAGAGTTGAGGAAGATGATGGCTTGTGGGACTTATATATATGTCAACCAGAGAGTTCACTACCAGGTTCAAGACTGGGAGGGAGGGGACGAGAGAAGAGGGAAGGGGAGGGGAAGTGAAACTGGTACCAACAAGTCCAATCCTATCCCATCTTCATTTCCAGCAGGCTATTTTTTTTTAAGTGACTCTTCAAGCATGAAAAATGTACATTTCCTGAAAGCCACACTGTAGCTTTTAATTACAGCGAATATTTTTCCAGTGCCTCTTGCTGTGAAGAGATCCCTGCTTCTTCCACCGGAAAGCCTCACCGTTTTATCTGCTCGTAGGCATCCATCATAAGTGTGCCAATATCTTAGGGCTGAAAGGGGGGCTTTTTAAACTTTCTAAGGGTTTAATCAATAGGGTCCTTTTCACAGATGGCTGAGCTGCCTGCAGAGAATATGAATCCCTCTTTTCTCTTTATTCTAATTTAAAATGGCAATGCACTTTATACCGTGCAGCTATTACACTGCACGCACAGCATTAGGTTCTTGTTTTCAATTATTCTGATGTTCACATCCATTATCCAGTCCTAATAGTAAAGATATTAAATGATCAAGAATTTCAAAGAGTCTTATGTTACAAAACCATTCTCTTGGGCAAAAAGGGGAACAAAGGGACAGAAGAGATAGGGGAGAGGGATGGAAGGATAGAGGAAGAGAGTAAAGGGAGGGAGGAAGGGAAGGAAAAAAGGAGAAAGGGAGGGAAAGAAGGAGGGAAGAGGGAGGGAGGGAAAGAGGCAAGGAGGGAAAAATCAAGAAAGAAGAAAGGAGCGAAGGCAGGCAGGGCACAAATATTAACATCAATGTTGAAATTCCAATTATAAATGAACATACTGATTTTATTTGTCATTCATTCATTTATTTATTCATGTGTTCATTTTTGACACAGACTTTCAATACACTATGAACTGACCTAGCATTCCCTGTCTTCCAACCTCCTCCTTCCGAGTGCTAGGATTACAGGCCTATGCCACCATGGCCAGTGTGGTGGTTTGGATGTTCCCCATTCCCTGTCACACACACACACCACAGGCTCGTATATCTGAATGCTTAGTACCCAGTTGATGATCAATTGTTGGAAAGAACTAGGTGGCCTTGTTGGAGGAGGTATGTCACTGGGAGTGGGTCCACACCAGGCCCTGTGGCACTCACACTCTGTCTGTCAGTCTCTCTGTCTGTCTGTCTGTCTGTCCTGTCTGTCTGTCTATGTCTCTCTCTGTGTCTCTCTGTCTCTGTCTCTCTCCCTCCCCCTCCCTCCCTCCCTCTCTCTCTCTCTCTTTCTCTCTCTCTCTCTCTCTCTCTCTCTCTCTCTCTCTTTCTCTCTCTCTCTCTCTCTTCCTGCTGCCTGTGGATCAGGATACAAAGCCCTCAGATACTGCTCCGGCCCCCTGTCTACTTTCCACCATGATGCTGCTAATGGACTAGCTCTGAAACATGAACATGTCCCTCTCCTCCCCTCCTACCTGATCCCCACACCTAATCTAAAAGATATTATTTATTCCTTCCCCCTGTGCAATCAGTTAGTTCCTTATCAAACTGTGTGCTGGGACAGGAAAGGTACACACACTAATGAGTTGTTTCATTAACAGACACCAGGATATGACTAAGAACGGACTAACCTGCCCTTAAAGCATTAAGGCTGGGGGAAGGAACTCAGAAGACAAAGGTTAAGGAGCCAACATCAAGGACACCTTTACAGCCTGTGAAAGAGCCTAGGGAAAGCCTCGGCAAAGCTCTCTGCTCTGAAGTGTACAGGAAGCAAAGGTGTGCGGATGGGATATCTGAAAGGTGACAAAGGTCCTGAGTCACTGAATCTACTGACAGGAAGGAACTTTTTGTCATGTGTGCTGTTCACACGTTTGATTTTTTTCTCCCCACAGCCTTACCAGACTTTCTCTGCACTACTTTAAAACCTGGAAGTTGGCGGCTAAGCAACTTGCTCAGCAGCACAGAGGACACCAGAGTGAGAACTGGCTCCCATTTACTGCTCAAAGCTTAAGGTTTACTTCCAGATCAAATTTCAAAATTCAGCAAGACTATACCCTGGGTTCCTAAATGTGTATGCGTGTGTGTGTGTGTGTGTGTCTGTGTGTGTGTGTGTGTCTGTGTGTGTGTGTGTGTCTGTGTGTGTGTGTGTGTGTGTGTATGTGTGTGTGTAATCCTTAGAGGATGAGAAAACAATGAATGCACATATAAAAAAGAGAAAGGAGGGAAGAAAGGAGGAAAGGCACAGAAGAAGAAAGGAAGGGGGAGGAGGGAAAGAGAAAAGAGGAAGGAGGGAGGCAGGAAAGGAAGAGAGGAGGGAAGAGGGGAGAGAGGAACAGCAAGGAGGAGGGGAAGGAGAAAAAAGAAAAGGGAGGGGAAGAGAGAAGAGGGAGGACTGGGCGGAGAGGGGGGAAGGGAAAGAAAGGAAGAGGGGAGGGGGAGAGGCGAGAAGGGAGAGAAGGAAGGCACGGTGATAACATATCATCCTTGGGAAGTGGAAGATGGGAAGTCCAAAGTTCAATGTCATCCACAGATTGGGGACTGAGTTCAAGGCCATCTGGGCTACCTAAGACCCTGTTCACATTTGTTTTGTTTTGTTTTTGTTGGTGCTGGGGCCTTGCATGTGTTAGGCAAATACTTTACCACTGAGATACACTTCCAGCCCAAGTTCCAGTTTGAATTAAGAAAGTTAAGTAAGACAGTACCTGAAGAGCAACACTAGTGCACTTGCACATATGCATGTGCATCTTGAATGAGTTGGAGAGCGCACACACACACACACACACACACACACACACACACGGGGGGGGGGGGGAGAGACAGAGAGAGACAGAGACAGAGAGAGACAGAGACAGAGACAGAGAGAGACAGAGACAGAGAGAGAGAAAGAGGGGGCAGCATACTTCAGCCTCAGACAGTTTAGCAATCTAGAATTAAAGACAGAAAGATCTTGTAACCACCACCTACCTCCCACAGCTGCCCGGGCTCCTATGGTTGATGTTCTGGCTCACCTTCCCGCTCCTTGGCAAATCTGGGGCAAAAATACTTCTCCTCTTGCCTTAGTTTTGGCTTCTATAAAACAAGAACAGCTGTACCTCCTATCCACTTTTAATTGCTCTTGATTGGCAGCTAGCAGTCAAAGTTAATGTAAAGGGTGTGTATCCTTGGCTAGCATGGCCCAGCTGCTTTGGAAATCATCTCATCTGCTCCCAGAGTCAGGAGACTGTTTATCATGGGCCCTGCCCTGGCTGTGAATCGAGTGCCCAGGCCTTCCACAAAAGCCCCTCTGTAAATGTTCAGAGATTCTCCCCAAGGCTGTTCCTTGGTTGGCATCCAAGACTTTCAAAGCAAGAAGTCATACTGGTATCATGTGGCCCAACTTGCCCACTGTGGCAGAAGAGACTGAGGCTCATGGGGCCTCAGTGGTAGGGAACACAATAGCCCTGGGGGTCATCTGATGTCTCACTTAAGTCTTAAGACCTAACCAAGGCAGCCCTGGGTTACCCACAGCCACACAGATGTTCTGTGGTTTCCAGTGTCCCCTGGTCACAGCTACTGTGAGCCACCACCCAGCCCTTTTCTGTCATTTCTACTTCCATCTCTCCTGTATCCCCACTTTCTTTCCTCTCTGTCTTCTGGTTGGTGGCTCTCATGTTTCCAGAAAAAAACATGACCCTTCCCAAAGAGGCCCAGAGCTGGCTGTGCTCTACCTGGAACCAGTTTCACAGAGCAGGGGTGATCCTGGAGCTTCCCACAGCCTGCTCAGAGTCTTTCATGAGACAGGACTTCACTATGACCAGAAGTTGTATTCTGTATACTTTGGGTTTCAGTATTTTGTGTTCTAAGAGTGCTCAGGTTCAAAAGGCCAAGTAGTAGCCCTCAATTAAAGTCAAAGGCCAAAGGTCCACACAGCTCATCTGTCCCTGTCTACCTGCTTGCTCTAAGTTCCCAGCAGGGCCATTTTAGTTCCCTTTCTGTCCCAGCACTAGATGTTCAATTATAGGTGTCAATCCAGTGGGAAGTTTTAACAGACCACTGTTCTTAAACCTCTGCCTCCATGCATCCACTGACTTAGAAGCTAACACTAGAGATCAACCCCATTCCTGGGTACCATACAATGTTGGGTTTGTTTTGAATTCTTATCTTACTTTGTGTAAGGTAAAGCTCCAGATTATGGGAGTTGAGGGTAGGCATTCCCATTCAAGCCAGCCTGTGAAGTAAATTCACCACACTGGTCCTGAGGGGACAGTTTAGTGGGCAAAACACCTGCCACACACACATGAGGATTTGAGTCTGGATCAACAGCACCGACATAAAGCCTGGTGCTATGGTGTGAATCTGTGATTCCAGTTCCTCTGACAGGACAGAAGGCAGAGCACAGAAGAATTGCTGAAGGCTCATAGGACAGCTGTCCTGGAGAATGGAGCATCGAATGAGAGAGAATGTACTTCAAGCAAGATCAAAGGTCAAAGGAGAGAACTGGCTGATTTCCCTTTGGTTACCTCGCTTTCAGGAGCATACCTGCCTTCACACACATGAACACATATAAGATTTTTTTTTTTAAAAAAAAAACATCATTCTTTAGCCAATGAATTTGCTGAATTTCTTGCTTTCTCAAGCCAATGACGGCTGGGTCTGTACAGCTTATGACAGAAATGAGCTTCTCAATGAAAGCTCCCCAGGATTGAGGAGGTAGAGACAGGAGGATCCCTGGGCTCAGCGGTCAGACTAGCCTACTGGGTGAGCTCTGGGTTCGGTAAGTGAACTTGTCCCACAAATAAGAGCTAGATGGTGTCTGAGGAGCAGTGACCAAGGTTGGACTCTGAACCCCAAAGGTGCACAATATCTGCATCTGCATACACAAATGAATGTGCATACATACACAGAAAATGAGGCTCAAGGGGACTTGCAAGCACATACATGAACCTGTCAATCAACAAAAGAATCCTCCCATCCCTTAACAACAGAGACACTGTTACTTAACAGATACACTTGCTAAATACACACGTTCTCTTTATATCTGAAACAAGTGGTAAAAATAATTTAATAATAATAATATATGACCATTCCTTCCAGAAGGGATCTTATACTCAATGAGAATTTCACTGGTAACTAAATCCACAGGACAATGAAAGGGAAATGTGTGACTATTCAATCCCAATCTTTAGCATTAACATCTTTTGAAATAGTGAAAAACTGGGGCTGGGGATGTGGCTCAGTTGGTAGAGTGTTTGCCCCCGCTTGCAGAGTCCTGGGTTCAGTCTTCAGCACTGTATAAACCAAGCATGGTGGTGCAAGATTGTAATTGCAGCTCTCAGGAGGTAGAAGCAGGAGGATCAGGAGTTCAAAGTCATCCTTGGTCACACAGTGAGGTCAAGGCTAGCCTGAACAGCATGAGACCAGAGGAAACAGGGAGCAAGGAGAGGGCAGGATGGCACAAGCTTAATAACCTGAGTTATTAAGTTATCAGTACCAGGATCCAACTCTCAAGAGTTATTCTCGGACCTCCATATGCATACCACAGCACTCAGTCATAAAGAAAAAATTTAAGGGGAAAACCTGCTATGGCTATAATCATTAAATATGGTTGCTTGGGGTACCAGTGTTAAGTACACGAAGATCATTCCTTACCAGACTCTAAGGATCAGCTTAGAAGCTAAAGAGGAAAAGACACCGATGGCACGGCAATGGCTCTGTGTCTAAAGGACAGCAAATAACACTGAGGTATACTCGGCTGTGGCAAAGTCACTTCCTACTGAGAGAAGTTTCTAGAATAGCTCAGGAAGATCTCCTGTGGCAAAGTAACCGCAAAGAGAAGTTTCTAGATGTCATACTCCTAGAAATCCACTTACAGTGAAAACCCAGCACCTCAAAGGCTGGACTCAGTTGGCTAGCCAGCAACCAGGAGGAAACATTTCTCTGGACCTCCGCACAAGCCTCATTTGTGGAGTATGGCCTCCCTCCTAAGCCTTGTGGTTAAAAGGAAAATGTTGTTTGCCATAGTTATTTGTGAAATATATGTCTTGGGCAGCAGGGTATGTATTTTTTTTTAATTCTATAACAATTTCATAATGTATATAATGTATTTTTATCTCCTTCAATGAAGTATTTCATAAAGTGTGTGTATGTGTGTGTGTATGTGTGTGTGTGTGCCTGTGTATGTGCGTGAATGTAAATGTGTGTGTGTGTGTGTGTGTGTTGCTAATTACACTAACATTGAGACAAAGGATGTGGGAAGGAGGGGTTAACCTGAATTTAGGGATTTATCCCACACAAAGTCTGATTATTCCTCACTGAAAAATCGGAAGCAGACAGTCACAGTTCTGTTCAGGAGTCAGAAAACCTACATGCTTTCATTTTGAAGTCACCATGTATCTTGTGCAAGTTGTTAGAGCCTGGCGGGAGAAATGCTCTGGCTAACTTCCTCCTCACATGATGGAACCGTCAACCTGGGTTCTGCTCAACACCTTGAGCAAGTGAAAAAGAAAACTAGCAAGTGTAACTGAACTCACACCCACTCTAGATCCTTGCCTGATAGCTGCGAGTAGGACTGAGAGGGCCAAGTCCCAGTGACAGGGAACAGCAGGCTAGGCAGTGTCCACACCCATACAATTCTTCATGATTTCTACAGCAGGCCCGATGATGGACTTAAAAGTAGACTGATCCCTCAGTAGAGGATTTTTTTTTTTTTTTTGGTAGAGTCTCAATGTCCGTGAACTCTCTATGTAGCGGAGGATGACTCAGATCTCCTGATTCTACTGCCTCCACCTCCTGAATGCCGAGATTATGGGTGTGTGCAAGTGTTCTAGTTAGCTTTAACTGTGAGCATGACAGTACCTAAACTCATCTGAGAAAGAAGTCTCAAATGAGAGATTGCCAAGACCTGATTGATCTGTGGACATGTCTCTGGGGGACCATCATGGTTGTTAATTGATACAGGAGGGCCCAGTTCACTATGGGTAGCACCATTCCCTAGGCAGGAAGTCTTAGGCCATAAGAAAGCCAGCCAAGCATGGGCCTAAGCAAGTCAGCAAGCAAAGTTCTTCCATGGTTTTGACTTCAATTTCCTGCTTGACCTCTTGCCATGACTTCTCTCAATGACAAACTGTGACTTTTAGGATAGAAAAAACCCTTTCTTCCCCTAAGTTGCTGTTGGTTATTGTGTTTGTTACAACAAAAGAAGGAAACTAGAACAGCCAGCACTGCCCAGGGTATACAGTGCCGGGGATCAAGCCCAGAGCTCTGCACACATGCTGGGCAAGTACTCTAGCAACTGAGTTATACCCCCAGCTCCCACAGAAGGACCTTTCAAAACAAAACGAAATCTATAGGATGCAAGAGTAAATCAATTACACTTGGTTTCTAAAATATTTTTCATCTCTCTCTTTTTTTTTTCTTCTCCAGTATTTGGGATCTAATCCAGAGCCTCACACATGCCAGGGAAGCACTCTACCAATTGAGCTGTATTCCCCAGCTAAAATATGCTTTTAATTGTGATAAAGAGGTACACATGCTTGTTTATTAACACATCAAGTCACACTGTCGAGCAGCAGGCCCAACAGGACTATCGCTCAGAGCGAAGATGAGCCTTGATACACTAAGATAGCTGCTTACTTACGGAAAATATTGGCTATCTGCTGCTGACAAAGTTGCAAACAGCACTTAACACTACAGCAATTTTGCAGGCCAGTGTTCAAAGAGTGAAGGAATCAGGTTGTTTGTGGCTGGGGCTCAGCTGGCGAAAACACTCACCTAGCAAGTGCAAACTAGGCCCTGGGGTTCTATCCCAGCACCTGCCCTGGCAGTGCATGTGGCTATCCTGACATTCCTGTTGAGTAAAAGGATCAGAAGTTTAAGGCCATCCTTAACTACATAGGGAGGAGGCAAGCCTGGGCTATAAGAGATCTTGTCTCAAAAAAGCAAAACCAAAAGTGAAAGAATTGCTAAATTTTGGTCTGAGGTTGGTGAACATGAAAATGGAACGTTTTCCCACATGGTCTTCCTGAGGCCCTGCAGAATGCTCAGCAGCAGCTCACATTCAACTCACGTGACAATCTGACTCCCGGGCCTGCTTTGCCTTGTTATGCTCCCAAGGCTCTGTGTGCTAGAAGCGTGGTTGCAGTGCAGTGCTGGGGAGGTATGGGTTCTTTACAGCATAAGGTCTAGCTGGAGATGCAAGAGTCATGGAGGCTCCATCCTCAGGGAAGATTACTTACTAATGCTGTACCTCAGGAGTAGGTCAGGTCTCACAGAACTGGGACAGTTCCCACAGAACGGATTGGTATGAATTGGCTTTCTTGTATCAGGGTTTTGTTTGGTTTTTTTTTGTTTTGTTGTGTGTGTGTGTGTGTGTGTGTGTGTGTATCTGTGTTTTGTTTTTGTTTTTTTTGTTATGTACTGATATACCCCAGACTGGCCATGAACTTGGTATTTTTAGCCTTAACAATGCTCAAGAGAGGGACTAGGGAACTAGCTCCAAAGGTAAAATCACCACAGTTCAGTTCTTGGAGGCCCTGTGAAGGACCAAGTATGATGGTCCATATTGTAATCCCAGGACTCTGTGATAAGACAGGACGTAGTGACAGGAAAATCACCCAGGAGGTCTCAGGCTAGCGCTCCTCTAGCAGCAATAAGCAGCCTGGTGGAAACAAGAGAGGCCCTGCTTTTGGGGTAGGAATGAGACTCTCTGACCTAAAAACACATGCCATACACACTCACGTACACACACACACACACACACACACACACACACACACACACAATTTAAGAAATAAAATACTCAAGCAGACTTCCTCAGCTATCCATGCTATAGTTTAAGCTCGTTTCTTCTGACTCCAGTCTCACCAATAAGTAGGCAGGTCAGTGGCCATGCTTTACCTGGCATTTCAAATTCTAAAGAGCTATCTTGGCCAGACCATTCTGAAGTCCTTTCTGTCTCAGCTCCTGCCCATCCATCCCATCACCATGGGACATAAATAACAGGATCATCTTGAAAATTGCAGGCACCAAAGAAATGTGGCCTTTAGGAACCCAGTTAGGTCTGAATGGAGATTGTCCCCCCACCTCAAAATAACATTTTAACTGCAAAAGTTCCTGATTAATGTCTCCAGATGGTATTATGCTCTGCAACAATATCACCTCACTTAGAAACATAGTTGCCAGAGAGGTACTCTTAAGAGAAGCCAGTTTCTCTAACTCTTCCACTAATGGACTCCCCCACATCACACCACACACACACACAGAGAGAGAGAGAGAGGGAGAGAGAGAGAGAGAGAGAGAGCGAGCGCGTTTGGCTGGAACCTAATGAATAAATAACCAACACTTGGACAGAATTGTGTCCTTTTTAATTCAAATTCATCTCCACTAGAAAACCTCATTTAAATGACAAGGGGGAAGCCTATAGCTTATGGTAGTTATGGTAGTTACATAATGAAACACTCTTGGAACTATTTGAGAGTTCCCCAGCAAGCCTAACGATACAACAGGAAGTAGATAAAGTTAACTGTTGGGTCTAAGTACACCGAAGCGAGGTAGCCTGAAGGATGGGTTCTCATATCTGCCCAGTTTGGATGCTGTTCTTTGCTGAACAGTATCAGAAGAACTCGTGGTCACTTAAGCAGTGTCCTGTCCTAAGAAGTAAAGGTTATGAATCATCTCTGAGAGTCTGGTATTTTTCTCTTTTGAGGGCCTAAAGCAAACAGTTCAGGCCTTGCAGATCAGTTCAACTCCATCAGGCTGCTGACCTCCTCCACTGCCAGGTAAAAATCAGCCAGACAGAAGAGGCCATGGTGTGATCAACATTACTAAAACCCTGTATTAACAACAACAAAATTTTATTAACAAAATGGATAGCACATAAACAAATGAGAGAAGCTACATTCCCCCAAAAAAATTTTAACAAAATGGGCAGTATGTGAATCAGTGGGCTTGGCTATTTTCCAGTAAAACAGTATTAACAAAATAACCAGCACATCAACAAATGTATGCAGTCCTTTTCCAATAAAACACTATTAGTAGGGCTGGAGTACAGGCTTAGCAGTTAGGAGGGTACATTGCTCTTCCATAGGATCTGGATTTGATTACCAGTACCAACATGGGGTGGCTAACAACTGCCTGTAACTCCAGTTCCATGGTGCTCAACAACTTCTTCTAGCCTCTAAGGCACCTGCATGCACATGGTCTAAGTCAGACATTCAGGCACACACATATACACATAAACAGAGATAAATAACTCTTTAAAAAATATTTTATTAACAAAATGAGCAGCTGATGATAGTAGGCTGATCCCTGATGTCTTTGGGGTTTACTGCTGTGAACAGAAACCACGACCAAGGCCAAGTCTTATAAAGGACAACATTTAATTGGTGTTGGCTTACAGGTTCAGAGATTCAGTCCATTATCATCAAGGCAGGAACATGGCAGCATCCAGGCAGGCGTGGTACAGGAGGAGCTGAGAGTTCTACATCTTCATCTGAAGGCTGCAAGCAGAATACCCACTTCCAGGCAGCTAAGATGAGAGTCTTAAACCCACACCCATAGTGACACATCTACTCCAACAAGGCCACGCTTCCAAATAGTACCACTCCCTGGGCCAAGCATATTCAGGCCATTACACCTGACTAGTTCTTATTTTAAGCCAATAAAACTAAACATGATAGTCAATGTCAAAGCTGATCATAGGTGGTAAAGGCGAGTATCATTCATCTGTACTTGCTGGTACCAATGTGATTCCGAGGTTATGTATTCCTTACTATAGATTTTTAAGTGAAAGGCTACCATATCAGTAGGTAATAATAAGTTTGAGGATGGTAGACGCGTGCTTCTTTGGGAAACTGTTCAGTATTTAAAGCATCACATTGTCTTGGTCTTGTTAAATGGTAGGAATGGGCAGATAAAGAGAGAAGTTCTTGGACATGAACTATAAATTAATTCAGGAGTTTTGAGAGGGTTATAGAAGTAGGTCAGTTGGTGGAGTACTTGCCTAGTGTCCACCAAGCATGAGGTCCCACCCCAGCACCTCAAAAACTGAGTACAATGGCTGGCACATATCCATAATCCCAGCACTGGGGCGACAGAGACAGGAGAATCACAAGTTCAAGGTCATCACTGACAACAAACCCAGTTTGAGGTCAGCCCCCAGAGACTATGTGAGATTTTGTCAAAGCAAATATATACTAGCTGCCAAGCTGCTTAGCAGGGAAACACTCTCGCCATACAAGCACTATGAACTCTGTTCAATCCCTGGATCCCATGTGAAAGGCCAGAAACGATAGCCTGAATCTATAAGCCCAACACTCCTACAGAGAGATGGAAACCAACTGCAAGCTCCTGGGCCAGCAGTAGTCAGCACAGACAGAAACAAGAAACCTCGTCTGAAAAGATGGCAGTAGAGTAGTGACTCCCCACAAATTCTCTGACCTCCACACATACACCAATACACATACACGAAATACACATGGGATCACATGCATAATATATGCATAGGTACATACATATATATATATACACTAATACATTTAAAAATAGATAAGAGGTTGGAGAGATGGCTCAGCAGAGGAACCACCCTGAGCAGCTCATAAACACTCTCTTCTGGACATCATGGGCACAAACCTACAACATGGACACACAATTAAAAATAAATATGTTCTTAAAAAGTAGTATAATATTAAAAGGGGAAAAGACATATTCGATGAGACATTCTTAGACCTAAAGAGCAACCAGAATAGAATATAAATTAGGTATAAGTAATACACAACAATCTTCCACAGGACACAAAAATCAGTCCCTCTGCCATCTAAGTATCTATTATGATGAGGCCATCAGCTGCTACAGAGGCAATCCCCCTGGAACTCAGTGATTAGAACCACATGGTATTTGCAAGTATATACAGACAGGTAGGCAAGTTCTGGTAACCCAGGCCAGGCTGAACTGATCTAAGTGATACATCAGGCAATCCTGAGTAACGTAAGGGTCAGAAGAAGGCTGGTTGGTCTAGAGGGAATCAGGAGGCATATCCTGGTTCACCCATGGGGCTAGCCTGGGCATGTTTCTCACGCCTTTGTACCAGGGCTCTGAGACAGCAAACTGAGTTATAAACAAAGCAACCAGAAAGACACAGGTGCTATTAAAAGTTGCTTATACATGGGATTTAGCAGCATCCTGCTGACCACAGCAAGCCACACAGCACCACCCTACAAAGAACAGAAGCTAGCAGGAGGCCACTGACATAGAGCCATTAGTACAACCCAATTACTACAGACAATATGTATTTTCATAAAAGAGGAGAGATTTTACATGATCTCAAGTTTTTCCATGGCGAGTTCTCATTTTATTTTTGCATGACCATTTGTAAGGAAGAAAAGCAAGTGATTAAGAACACAGACATCAGTGCCCTGGCTCTGCAACTCGTGACTAGGTGACCTCAGACACACATCTTCAGAATCTGTTTTCTTAAAAATGGTTCTTTCTGAACCATTGCATAACGAGGAACATGCACACAGTTTTTTCTTGGCTCTGTCTGTGGCCTCAGAAGAACTCAAACCTTATTTAGATAGCAGTGTATGTTGGAGGAGAGTGGTACGCATCTGCTTCAAAAGACAGAGAAGGGCCAGTGAGTGGCTCGTTAGGCAAAGCCACTGATGACCTGAGTTCTAGCCCCTAGACCAACATATTTAAAAAGCTAGACATGGTGATGCATGTCTAGAATCCCTCCTAGCACTCCTAGGTAAGCATGAGAGACCCAGACAGTAGAATCTCTGAGACAGTCACAGGCTATCTAACCTGGAGTCTAACCTGGAAGAAACAATAGGAGAGCCCTTGCACAGCAAGGTGGAAGGAGAGAATACCTCAAATATATGTCCACAAACATGCCATGATACACCTACACTCCCACACATCATACACTCATGCATACAATAAATTATATATATATATGATATGTCTCCATATGTTTGTATATATACATACACATACATACACAAACAAGGAAACAGGTAGGTTTCCCATAGTGGCAAAATGGAGAACAGTTCTTTTCCAAAGAGTTTTGAGGACCCTAGTTAGAAAAAAACAAATGGCCCCTGAGGATATTCAGTTTCTCAGCCTTGGACCATGTGTTGTACTACCGCACAGCGAGAGGTGGGTATGAAAACATCAGGATCCCAATGAGGATGATATGGATGATACTGTGGCCTGAAGCCAGGGGTCTGAAAAGCAGGCAAAGCAGCAGAGGAAAGGATCCAGTTCCAGTACCTGATAAGCCTCTGGATGCCTGCAGCCTCTGGAAGCTGCACACAGTGAGGATATGGATTCTGTCCTAAGCTTCCAGAAGAAATGGGGACCTTGATCTTAGCAGTGAGACCTCTGGGCTGGGAGTAAAGGAGAGTATTACTTCAAGCTACAGGGTTTGTTGTTGTCACAGTGGCACAGGAGAGATGGCAGGGACCTTCTAACAGTTTACTTAAAGGCTGACAACAGAGAAACAGGAAAGTCTCCTGAAGTTACTGGGCTGGAAATCATTATGGTGTGCACCTGCAATCCAGTGCTGGGGAGGAGAGAGGAAGATTCCTGGGGCAGAGCGGGCAGCCCCAGGTGAGTTCCACATTCAGTGAGAAACACTATCTCAAAAACAAGGTGATAGGAGACAGCCTTTCATGTGTGTGCTTAAGCAAGAGTGTACATAAGCATGTGCACACACACACCACTGGAGCATACACACACACATACACACACACACTGGAGCATGCACACACACAGGCGCGCGCGCACACACACACCACTGGAGCATACACACACACATACACACACACACACACCACTGGGACATACACACACATACACACACACACACGCTGAAGCATGCACACACATATGTACACATGCTGGAGCATGCACACACATATGCACACACACTGGAGCATGCACACACACACACACCACTGGAGCATACACACACACACATACATACACACGCTGGAGCATGCACACACATACACATATGCACACACACTGGAGCATGCACACACATACACACACATGCTGGAGCATGCACACACACACACCACTGGAGCACACACACACACATACACACAAACTGAAGCATGCACACACATATGCACACACACACACTACTGGAGCATGCACACACATATGCACACACACACACACACACACACAAAGATGGAAAACCGTAAGATTCTGGTTAAAGAGAAAGACGACAAAAGACAGTCTGGCTGAGATAGCATCATCTATTTAACTAAGAGCCATTCCACACCAGACCATCCCGACCAATGTTATTTTTTATTCAGATAATATGACAATAAGGTGATTACCTCATATGGTGTGTGGAGAGAGACAGAGACAGAGGTGAAGAGACAGAGAGAGATATGCATGTCCACATATGGACAGTACCAATCTGCTGCTTTCCATGAGCCTAGGAATTACACTCTCTATAAAATGTCCACGATTTCCCCAGTTGAGTGCTGGGGAGATGGCCCAGTTGGTAAAGGAGCTCCTTTGCAACTCAAAGGACTCAAGTTTGACCCCCAGCATCCAGGTAAAAATCTGCGTGCAGTGACATGTGCTTGTAATAAGCCCAGCACTGGGGAAGTGCAGACAGAGAATTCCGGGGACTTGACAGCCAGCCTATCTGGCCTACTTGCATGCTTCATATCAGAGAGAGACTATCTTAAAGCAAACAAACAAATAACCACAACATGATGGCTCCACATCCAACAAATGAACATGTACCACACATACAGATGTGCATGCCATTTATATGTACACACACACACACACACACACAAGTTCAGACTGATGAGGAACTCCAAACTCTAAAAAAATGCACAAGGATAAAATAAACCTCAAAATAAGCCACACACTTAAGCATGTTCCCACACACTGCTTAAGGAAGCTATCGGGGACACACAGATGCCAGCCAGGCACACACACTAGAGCCACCAAATAAACACAGGAGCTGACTGAGGCGTCAAGTGACAGATCAGAAAGGGGCCCACCCATGTGGGGACAGCCAGCCAGCTGCTGAGGCCTAGCCTTCAGGCATGAGGTGCACTTAGCAGCCACACTGGCTTGTCTTGTGACTCCAGCGAGCCACTCTGCCGCCAGAACCAGAGCTTCTACTATGCGAATATGGTACAAGCACTCCCCGCCCCTTTCAGACTATTGAACCGAAAACTTTGCAAAAGGTACGGTAGCAATTTCCTCGTCTGGAAGGAAGAGGCAGAGGGGACTGCCACACATTCCAGGCCAACCTGGCTTACATAGTGAATTTCAGAACAGCTAGGGCTATAGAGTGAGACCTCAGAGAACTAAGCAAGGGTTTGAGATGTAACTCAATCAAGAGAGTGTTTGCCTAGCATGCACTAGCCCTGGGTTTGATCCTCAGACTGCAAAAATCAGGTCTGATGGTACAAGCCTGTGATTCCAGCACCTTAGAGGTAGAAGGAAGGAGAATCAGATGTTCAAGGTCAAATCTTTTTTTTTTTTTTAATATGGAACGCTTCACAAATTTGCGTGTCATCCTTGCGCAGGGGCCATGCTAATCTTCTCTGTATCGTTCCAATTTTAGTATATGTGCTGCCGAAGCGAGCACCAAGGTCAAATCTTGACTACAGAGCAAGTTCGAGACCAGAATGGGCTACATGAGACACTGTCTCAAAAAAAAAAAAAAAAAAAAAAAAGGCTAGTGTCCTAGTTACCATCTACTGTCAACTTGACACAGTCCAAACACAACTGACAACTGACAAAGGAGTCTCAATTGAGAGATTAGCCTAATCAGATTGGCCTGTAGCCAAGTGTGACTCCTGAATGATATGAAGGGGCCCAGGCCACTGCCAGTGCCCTCCCTAGGCAGGCAGGCCTAGGCTGAATCAGGGAAGGAAAGAGCCAGTGGATAAGCAGGGCTCCTCCCGTGTGGATCTTGCTTCCAGGTTCCTCCCTGATTCCCCTCAATGTCAGATTGTGATCTGGAAGTGGAAGGCAAATGAATCCTTTCCTCTCAAGTTGCTTCTGGTCAGACTATTTCATCCCAGCACCAGAAAAGCAAACTAGAACATCCGGGAAAAAATGTCTGCCCTGGCAGAAGTTCTTAAACATCGGAATTGCAAAACTAGAGAAGATGATGATATTTAGCCAAGAGAAATACATTTATATGAGCAAAATAACACACAGTGAATGCTACCCACTGAACAGTGTTGCCTTCAAACCTGCAAAGGAGCAGGGACTCAAACACAGGGAAAGGGGAACCACGTGGAGATACTGGAACCTCAATGGAAGAAGGCAATCCAGGTGGAAGGATACCACTGCCTGCAGAGGTCTTATACAAGCCTGGGACACCTCCTGATATATGTTACTGACAGAGGGAACAGAGGAAAGCCTGCCTTCCTCTTCATACCCCCTCCAAATGCTGCCCCTCCTAGCTCTAGGCAAGGGAACTAGAGAAATCACTCAAGGGGAAGGGTGCTTGCTATGGGGGTATGGGGACTCCAGTTTTAATTGCCAGCACTCACACAAAAAAGCTGTGCATGGCTGTACATGCCTATATCCCAGCACTGAGGAACAGAGACAGGAAGCCCAAGGGCTGAGAAGTCACCAACCACCTTATCTAGCTGCCTAAAAGGATGAGATTTTAGTGAAGGACCCTTTGTCAAGGCTATGCAGTGGGAAGCAATAAAAGAAGACACCTGAAGTCCTGTGATAGCTTCTACAGGCACACCACACATACACACACACACCACACACACCATACACAAACATACACACTACACAGAACCACACATACATCACACACATCTCACACTCATCAAACACCACACACACACACCACACAGACCATACCACACACACATACACACTACATAGAACCACACATACATCACACACATACACACACACACACACAGAGACACACACACACACCACACACACACACACACACACACCACACACACATACACACTACACAGAACCACACATACATCACACACACACACACACACACATACAGACACACACACACACAATTACAGATGACAAAATGGGAGAACATGGCAAAAGCAAAGGAAAGCACTATATAAAGCACTGGAGAGAAACAGGAAAAATGGAAAAATTTTGATGAGCACAAAAACCCACATCTTCCCTCAACAAGACACAGGAGAAAGAAAATAGTCATTTAGAAAACTCTTGGTCTCAGCATGAACAGTAATAAATAAAAAAATCAGAGCTGAAAATAACAGATTTTTTTTTTTTAAAGAAAAAGAAGCTCCAAGGGGCGTCACATGATACCATGGCATCCATTAAACACAGTAGGTTTCTTCAAGAAGCAGGAAGGAAACAGACTGTAGTTTGGCTCCTGGAGAGGTCTGTGCCTACCCACACCCCAAGCTGCTTGCTCTGCCACAACACCACAGACTTCCGTGAGCCTGTTCAGCTTCTCATCTCTGGATCTTAATATCACATGCAAAGAACAGCTCCGCTAGAGGAAAGTAGATGTCTAGAAACACGGTGTGTGTGTGTGTGTGTGTGTGTGTGTGTGTGTGTGTGTGTGTGTG
>NW_021604653.1:1032576-1038923 GCF_004785775.1 Grammomys surdaster
GTGTGTGTGTGTGTGTGTGTGTGTGTGTGTGTGTGTGTGTGTGTGTGTGGTGTGTGTAGGTGTGTGTGTGTGTGTATGCTGTGTGGTGTATGTGGTGTGTATGGTATGTGTGTGGTGTGTGGGCATGTGTGTGTGTGGTGTGTGTGTGGTGTATATGCGCTTAGTGTGTGTGCATTTTTACATTTAATGTGCATGTGGATTTACAATCTCTGGTATCATTGTTCAGGTACCATCTACTCTTTAGTTTTTTGAGACTGGGCCTCTCACTGACTTGGAATTTGCCTAGAAGGGCTAAACTGGTTGATCAGTGAGTCCCAGGTACCCTGTCTCTACCTCCCCAGAAAGTATAAGCACACACCACTCAAGTTGACTTCTCTTTATGAGTGTTTGTTTCAGTGGCTCAGGAGATCAAACTCAGTTCTTTATGCTTGTAGGATAAGTGCTAACTGAACGTCACCTAGCCCCTAGCATCTTTCTAAACATCCGGGCAGGTGGTGATGATAACATCTTAGTTCTTAGGTAAGCACTGCACTGTCTACTAAAGGGGGCTTGTACACAAGAAAAAAAAAACAACTTGAATGTTCCTCAATCATTTTTATTCACTGAGAGAATTTTATTGGGTTTCTTTTTTTATCTACACTTCCTTTGCAGATAAAATCGGATAACCTCAGGACCAGACAACCTTTGGAACTCATGTACTCCCTCTTCTATCCCAATGTAATAGCCAAGGGCCAAGCTGGGCTTGGTAGAGCGCTCCTATAATCCAAGCAATTAAGGGGCTGAGATTGGAGAGTCTCAAGGTTGAGACTAGTGTGAGCTACACTGGAGGCCCTACTTCTAAACAAACAGAAGCAACGGAAGTCCAGCCAGGTGCATGGTGTACACTGGAAGGCCCAGCTACTCTCCAAGCTGAGGCAGGCAGATCATTGGAGCCCAAGAGTTCAAGGCCAGCTTGGGCATTAAAGTAAAACTCCCTTCATCTCAAACCAACAAAAGCTGAAACTCAAAGAGGTTTGTGGGCTGTGTATTTCACTGGCATCTGTCTTTGTATCTGAGAATGTGCATGTGTTCATGTGTCTGTGGGTATTTGTATGTATGTATGTATGTATGTATGTATGCATGCATGTACGAACATGTCTGTGAGTGTAAAGGTCATAGGTTGACATCGGGTATCTTCCTCAATCTCTGCCTCCTTATTGTTTGAGACAAGGTCTCTCTGAGCCTGGAGCTCCCTGGTTTAGCTGGGCTGGCTCTCCAGTAAGCCCCAAGGAGCTTCTGATGTTCCCTTCCCCAGACCTGGGATTATGAGTGTGATGTATACAGTATTACATGGTGATGTCCAGCTCTTTACACAGACCGGTGCTAAGGATTCAAAATCAAGCCCTCAAACTTATGTAGCAAGTACTTTACTGACTGAGCCATCTCCCCACCCCACCTTTGTTATTACAACTGGATTTTTAGAAATTATACTGCGTCATTTATTTGTGTGTATCTGTATGTGTATATCATGAACATGTAGAGGTCAAAGAATATCTGTGGGAGTGGGTTCCCACAGGGTTCCAGGGATGGAACTCAGGTAGCCACACTTGGCAGCCTCCACTGTGTACCCTCTTAGCAGCTTGGGACTCCTGGAGAATAAAAGCATTTGGAAGAAGGAGCAGGCAAGCCCTGGGGAGCATATAGGGAACAGGAGGAAAAGAAATACACTCCTGGGGTGCCTTGTGGGGAAACTCCCAGCTGAGATCTCAGGGGTCAAGGGTCAGGGGTCACAAGAGGGGCATGCAGGGCCTCAGTCATTTGGGAATGGCTTGATAATCAACCTTTACTGAACTATTAAACTGTAACCCTGACACCTCTGCCTCATCACCCTAAAAAAAATATGGAAATCAACTGAGAGGGAACAGGAGTCCAGAGGCATCCAGAGTTAACTAGAACACACAGCCAGACTGATTTTGATTTGGTTTTGGTTGTTTTTTGTGACTGTTAATCTGTTTGTTTTTGAGGCAAGGTCTCAAGTCTCCCAGGTTGACCTCTAACTGGATATGTGGTTGAGGATAACTTTGAACTTCTGACCCTCCTGCCTCTACCTTTGGAATACTAAGGTTACAGTCATGTGCTACCATGCCTGGTTGACCGGGTGCTGGGGATCTAGCCCCAGGCCTCTGTGCATGCTAGGCAGTCACTCCACCAATAGAGATATACCCACAGCCTCCAGAGAACACTCTTAAGATGTCAACTAAGGAAACAGCTAATTTGAGGGGATGAGGGTGGGGTGAAGGACAACAAGACAGATGGCTCACATTCTCCCCCTGGGAATGGGAAGACACTAAGCTACACCCACCCGCTCCCCACACACGTGGGTGTATGCCCACAGAGGGCTCTGGAAAGGCCCAGAAGCCAAGAGGCCAGTATGTTCTCTTCCTCAAATCTCTCCATAATAATGACTCAGGACACATGTGTTAGCAGTCTGTGGTCAGCTGTTCCCTCAGGACTAACACTCAGCACTCAGGCTCAGGTTAGGTCTTGTCCTTGCACCCACTAGTGAGACCTCAATAAATCCTTCAGCCTAATGACTCAGGATACAAAGAAAAGGGTCCTACAGGAGTGTTCTCTGAAGTCCCTTCCAGAGCTCTCTTAAGTCTCCTCAGGGCAGGCCTTAAAAAGGCCCAACACAGCCTCATCTGCCTGAATAGCCACCAGCTCACATGGGCTCTGGATCTGTTGTCCTGGCTAGATTGTCTGGTCTTACAATACTATAATCTCCCTGTGTCTATATACTGGGAGGAGCATTAGCGTCTACCTCAGGCTTAAAAGAGGAACTAAAGGACTCTGATGGAAAGGATCACATGAACCAGTGGCAACTGTGAAAGGTAAAGTTTTCATCACTGCCATTATTATTATTATTTTATTGTTGCTGTTTTTCCTGAAACACTGCCTCACATTGCTAAGGCTGTCCCTAACCACACAAATGTAGATGAGATCCGCCTTCTGAGGTGAGCGTTGAGATCACAGGTGTGCACCACCGTGCCCAGTTTATGCAGTGGTAGGAACTGAACCCAAGGCTTCCAGCACAGAGGCTAGCACTTTGTCAGCTGAGTCCCAGCTGATGATCCCATGATCTCTGTCACCCTTCACATTCATCCCTGACATTTTCCACAACGACACACAATCTCTGTGACAATCACCCATGTCAGTCTTCTCTTTCCACCATGTGGGGCCCAGGGATTGAACTCAGGTTATCAGGTCTAGCAACAGATACCTGTAGTGACTGAGCCATCTGGCCAGACCACACAAAAGGTATTTTAGACTAGCACAGTACGCCAGGGCCTGTACGCTCTACGTGTGCACGAGAACTAAGGAGCTCAGATGGGGACACACACATGTTCCTTCAACGGCCTCTCTCTCTCTCTCTTTCTCTTCCTCTCCCTCTCCCAACCACACACACACACACACACGCACGCACACATACACGCACAGAGTTGGGGCTGGTGTGGGGAGAATAGGCTTTTTTTTTTTTTCTGCAGTACTGAGAATTAAACTCCGGGCCACACGCATGCCAGGCAGATGCTCTGCCAGCAGGCATGTCCAATCTTTTGACATGAAAACATGGTGTTGTCATCTACAAAGTCAGGCAACCGAATTTAAAAAAAAGAATGTTTCCAGTAAGTCAATGGTTTGTGTTGGGCCATATTCCTAGCTATTATGGGCCACATGCTTGATACCAGTGAGAGATGACTTCGTGGGGTGAGGGGAGCACGAGCACCTCTGCTCATACGTAAAAGTGCCTCAGAACACTGAGGCAGATGCTTGCAGTATAGCCCTAGCTAGTATCACACTAGCTATGTAGCCCAGGAGTGCCTTGAACTTGCAATAATCTTCCTACCTCTAACTGCTCAATGTTGGGATTATAAACATGGGCCTCCACCCTCAGCTCAGGGAAAACAACTCTTACTAGTAACCAGGTATCTGGGAGTATACCTCATTCCTGCGCTCATGGGAAGTAGAACAGAAAAAGCCTCTTTAGTAGTCCTGTAAGTAGCCACTCGAGTGACATTCAGGAGGCATCAATATCGTTCTGGCATTGAAAGCGACAGACAGCGCCAGTTCACGAAGAGAACTACACCCATCAAACGCAGGCATTAAGAGGCAGGGAAGAACGGCTCAATTCCTAAGTGTCTGCCACAAAAACAAGAAGACCTGGGTTTGAATTGTTGGCAAGTACATAAAAAGCCAGGCCCAGCAACACACATCAGAAATCCCAGTGCTGGGGAGGCAGAGGCAGGAGGAACCCTGGGGCTTGCTGGCCAGCCAGTGTAGCTAATCAGTAAGATATCAAAAAAAAAAAATTGCAGCGCAATTAAAGAAGACATCCGACACGGACCGCTGACTTCCACAGATGCGCATGTCCCAGGACAAACATAAACGTGCACACACAAACACAAGATGAAATAGCTTATTGACCTTATTGCCTTTGCCTGCCCAGATTTTGGGGACTACAGAGTTCCAGAAGGAAGGCCTTGTTTTCACTCTAGAAAACACCCTCTGCAGCCTCCACAGCCTTCTCAGGACCAAGTCAGGGATGGATAAATTCAACTGTAGAATTGACTTTAAAAAGAAAAAGGAAACAGCTCAAATGTCCAAACACGAAGCAGAAGTCCTCACTCTCCTGGCTGAGGACACAATCACAATGCCAAAGCTCCTGAGACCTTGTCTTGGCAGCTTTCCAGGAACTACAGTCTGTATCCTCACTGTAAGAGGTCAGCTGTATGACCTGTGAGAAGGTCATTCAGAGGAAGAGCGTCTTCATCCCCAGCATCAGTCTGGCCATGGCTTATAGAAGATGCTGGAGAAATGCAAGGATTGGAGATGACTCAACAGATTAAGTATCTACTGCACAGGCACAAGACCTGAGTTCAAATCCCCAGCACCTCCATGAAAGGCCAGGTCCACTGGTGCACAGCAACAGGAATGTAACTTACAGACAAACCAGCTCCCTGAATCACAGGTAACTCAGCATATCTCAGTGAGCCCCAGGTCCAGTAAGAGATCCTGTCTCAAAAATAAGGTGAGGAACAAATGAGAAAGACACCTGACTGACATCAACCCTGGGCCTATACAGGGACACATACACACACACACACACACACAGACACAGAACGAGAGGGGGAGGGGGGAGGGGAAGGGGGAAAGGGGAGGGGGAGAGGGGAAAAGGAGGGGGAGAGAGAGAGTTGGGTTATCAACAAGAACACACAGTGTTAAACAGTGTAGGAATATGACCTAGATTAGGCGTTTTATAACCCTACATACTGTAGATCCATGCCTATAATTCCAACACTTGGAATGTGGAGGCATGAAAATCAGGAACTCAACTGGAGTCTAGACAACATAGTGAGTTTCAGGCCAGCCTGGGCTATATTAGACCAAAAAAAAAAAAAATCAAAACTTCAAAGGATGGGCAGATCCTTATTCGATTCAAAAATAGAAATTTAAGAGTATAGCCCTCTCTTCTGGCCATTACAAGTGACTCTACTTCAAAGCAGTCATTAACTCTAAAAGCAGTAGTCTGGTAAAACCTGCACTGACAGGTTCCAAACATTTGTCTCCCACTCAAACCTCTGTCACCCAGATGGCTAATTCCACTCCCCCTATAAAAATGATTTCTTCCCTCTTCTAATACCTGGATTCTGACATGTATACACTTCCTTCCATCAAAGCTGCTCATTGCCTTGTTCACCCAGCACCAGAAATCCCCTTCCTAAGCCTTACAGTCCTTATAGCAACCCCTGAGACAAGGCCAGCAGGCACAGGCTTTCCTTAGTCATCACAAAAGCACCAACAAGGCCTGTCCCTCTGATGTCCAGCCATATCCCCCACCCAGGACAAGCTGTTAGAGGTTACCCCATACCCAGGGCTCTTTAAGTCTCTCAGGAGCAAGGCTGCCTGTGAAGCTGCTGAACGGTGACAGGGAGCACCAAATCTTCCTGATGACTGCCCTGAGTGACTTTATGGACTGAGATACCACCTATCCCCCTCCCAGGATGGGACTCGGACTCCCTCAATCATGATGCAGCTCCTATGCAAGCATGATGACCTGCATTTGGTCTCCAAGACACAGGTTTAAAAGAGACAATGATACCTCAGTGTGCAATCCCACCACTAGTGCTTGTAATCCCAGCACTAGGGAGAAAGAGTCAGGCAGATTCCAAGGCTTGCTGGCTAGCCAGCCTAAACTACTTATGGAGTTCCAGGCTAGTAGGTGGTCTTCTGACCTCTACACAGTCACCTCTGTCTCTGTCTGTGTCTCTCTCTCTCTCTCTCTCTCTCTCTCTCTCTCTCTCTCTCTCTCT
>NW_021604653.1:1038933-1071276 GCF_004785775.1 Grammomys surdaster
TCTCTCTCTCTCTCTCTCTCTCTCTCTCTCTCTCTCTCTCTCTCTCTCTCTCAGACAAACATACACACACAGGGCGTGGGGATGACACAATCACATAAAGAAATAGTGAACAGCTATTCTTCTGGGACAAGTCCCTCAGCTGTGATCACAGAAGACTGTGACATTTCCTTGCTTAGGTGGCCAGCCGAGCACATGGCTGGTGGGTTCTTTTGGAACTAGGAAAGCAAAATGGGAAGAAAGGAAGTCTGAAGTGCTCTTGTCTCTTGGGGTCCCTTCCAGCTTCTCTCTGGGAACACTGCGGATGCACATCCATATGCACATGTTCTATGTAAAAATGTATTCGGATGTGTGAATATATAATGAGCACAGTGTTCACACTTCTACACACAAAGCACTGCAAATGTGCACGCTGCTCAGGAGAAGATCCAAAGGCCCAGAGAGCTTTGCTGTGACAGCCACTGGAGCTCACAGAGACAGCCACACTCAGAGAAAGGACCAATGCTCCTGCCATCTCAGGTTACCTTAAATCCAGCTGGTGGGGGAACTAGGGAAATGCCTCATTGAGTAAAACATCTGCAAGTATGAAGACCTGAGCTTGACCACTGGAACATACATTTTTAAGAAGCCAGCCAGGTACAGATAGATAGTTCAGTGGTTAAATCACCTGCTGGACAAGCATAAAGACCCGAGTTTCATTCTCCATCACCCATAAAAAGCTGAACACCACAGTGTCTATAATCCTAGCACTCCTGTGGAAAGATGAGAGACAAAGACAGGAGTCTGAGAACTCAGCTAGGGCTTAGCTGACATATGCCCCAGGAAACAAGAGCTTGTCTTGTTCCAGACAAGACTGAAGGCAAGGATTGATGCTTGAGGCTGCCTTACTTATATAGACACACACGGACACACACGGGGAAACACACAAATTTTACGTTCAAAAAAAAAAAAAAAAGCAAGGCACAATGACATAGTTATAATCTCAGTACTGTTTTGGTGGAGACAGATGGACCCCTGAAGCTCACAGACCAGTCAGACAAGCCTACCCACCTAGTGTCAGGCCAGTGAGAGACCCTGTCTCAAAAACTCAAGATGGACAAAATCTGAGGAATGACAGCTGAGGTTGTTTTCTGACCTCCACATGCAAGGACACACACACACACACACTCACACATTCTGATAGTTACAACGCTCCATGCCCCTGTAGACTCTTTCATCCTACTAACTCTAGTCTCAAATGTCTCACACTAGGAAGGCAGGCTGAAGGGGAGAGACACAGGAAAGACGTGACTCAAACCTTTTGCCCAGACATTCAGCTGGGCCACAGACAGTTGCTGGGAAGGGAACAGACACTTCCCCCTTTTCTCTGTCCCTGAAAAGGGTACCCATTCACCCCTCCTGTCCATTTCCAGAGCTGTACCTCAAGTAAGTTTATCATATGGGCATTTGGTTGATAACAGAAGAAAAACTAAAATGTCCTCTAAAGGGGGAAGCTTTGTTCTGATCCTAACAGAATCAGACTTAAGCCTGCCCATCTCAACACTGAGTAACAGCCACAGAATGATTTAGAGGAACTAAGGGAGGGTGGAAAAATTCATGGAAGACAGGTCTGAGATGCTTTGACTTTCTTGACTGAGATAGAGCTCTGTTCCAGCAACAAAGGGTCTCCCACAAGTCCAGGGTGGGAGATCCCTCCGGTCTTGACAACAAACTTGAGATAGGTCAGTTAATGAACTTGTTTTCCACTCAGAACTCAATAGATTCTAATTTGATGTAACCTTATATCCAAGTGTAGTTACAGATGTGACTTTGCCACTACACGGGGAAAACCCCACACAAACCTGTTTGCTGCTTCCCAACTTCACAGCCCCAGAGGCATCCAGGACCATATTCAAACACCAAGCCGAGGCCTGGCAACTACTGCCAGGAATTACTGAGCTCTAGATCTAGACCAGGGCAACCTCAGCAAATCAAAAGGCATCCTCTGGGTCTTACACTTAAACACACACACACACACACACACACACACACACACACACACACACACACAGCTCAAGAATGCTCCAAAAGCCTCTGAACAAAAAAAAAAAAAAAAAAAAAAAAAAAAAATACAAGCGCCACCCCTTCCCTCTTCCCTGCGGTGGCTTTGTGTGTGACATCGACTGTGAGCGCGCGAATGTTGCCGGGCTCACACACCCCCTTCCACCCAACCTGCTCCCAGCACAGAGTAAATGCACGCGACTGAGCGCCCTGCGTTCCCAGAAAGCTGGTCCACCTGGCAGACCGACGCACCACCAGGCCTCTGGCTTTCCACCCGCAGGGAGCAAGGGTATGACATCCACGCCCCCGTCTCCAGAGGCCAGAGTGGCTCTGGAAAGCAGAGCCATGGTGCCAGTCACAGGCCAGGCAGAGGCCCGGGGACGAGAAAGGGTGAACAAGAGGGCACAGAGATCCCCACTCTCATACACCCTACCCCCAATTTAGCGAGCTGTAGCCCCAAAGGGGACCAAAGCGGCTGGCCTGGCGACTCGGCAGGAAGTTCCCAGGACTGCACTGAGCATGCTCTAGGGGAGTATGTACGCGGGTGTCGCCCTTACATCCCACAGCCTCTGCCATCTCCCAGTCGTGGGTGCACTCCGGCTGGATCGCGGTCCGGGTTGGCGGTCCCCAAGGATATCTGGGTTACAAAGGGTCTTCTTGACCTCTTAGCCTGGAGCTTTGGATCTTCGTATCCCTTCTCCCCAGGGACCTGGGGCCCCACTCCTTCATTCTTCCTTCCAACTGGCTCAAGGCACATCTCACGCTGAGCTCTCGGATCCCCAGGACCCTAGCCCGGCCCACGCTGGCATCCTGGTTTCTGGTTTCACCGCGGTCCCAGCGTCCAAAATGCCAATCTCAGCTTCTCGTTTCCAGCCCACTCCACCCGAGCCCCCTCTGGACAGTTCATTGGAAGCCTAAAAGCCTCAGAGACTAGGGAAGGTCTTCAGGGTCCCATGAGAGGGGATGCCTCTGAGCAGGTGGTGGACCCTCCAAGCGGGTCCCTCGGTTGTACTCTGGAGCCCCCTCCCCTGTCCCAAATCAAACACGGCCAGAACATCCACCCACGCAGCCCCGGGTGTTAGCGTTGGGCCAGATAAGGGCTGCCTCATCTCCCCTAGCGTCCCCCACGCGTCCCCCGCGATCCACAGTCCATGCATCTCCCCGAGGGGGGATGGCGAGCTTCTGAATCGATCGCTCGACCCTGCAGCAGCTCTTACCTGCTAGTAGGGGAGCAGCAGAAGCATCAGTAGCAGTCGGGGGTCACTCTCCAGCAGCCGTGCTTCAGGGAACGGGGTCCCAGGCACAGCCAGGAGCGGGGTCACAGCGCCCCCAGAGACTGAGAGTCGGCTACCTGGGCTGGATCGAGCCTGGGGCCGCCGCCGCCACCGCGGGAGCCGCAGGGCTGCCGGGCGAGCGGGCCTCGGCAGGGACGGTCTGAAAACTACCAGCCCTGGCGGGGCCGTGCGCAGCTCGTCCACCTTCCGCCCCTAGACGCAAGTAGGGACGTTCCTCCCGGGTCCAAACGATCAGGACAGAATGGTTAGGAGATCTTCTCGAGGTTTCTACTATCCTTCTCGGATCGACCTACCCAACTTCTCTCAGCTTGTGGGCTCGCGCCGCTCTCCAAGGCAAAGGGATTCCGGGCTACGGACGTTCGGCAAATTCCCCGCCCACCCCGGCAGAGCGCTCAGCCAATTCGGAACGCCTTGGCTTCTCGGGGATCGTCGGCAAACTCTAGACCCTGTAGAAGAGGACTTGAAGCCGCTCCATTCCGCAGCCCAAGGAGAAACAGGCAGCGAGCTAGACCGAGGGAGTTGAGTAAATAGTACTCTAGCAAGGTCAGGGGCAGCGTACAATTACTGTTACATACAGTGCATCCTCCAGAGTGATGGTCTCTGGGCCTCCTCTGGACAGGGATCTTCCAGGAGTGAAGCCAGTGGGGAGGAGATGGCGGGCTCAACTATTTAGGGGTCTTGCCAACTTTAACAAACGCCCTGAGCTCCATTTTATACTTTGTAGAAGAGATTGGCAAAAGCAGTAGGAATTTCTGTCCGTGTCTTTTTTTATTTTTATTTTTTAACCGAACAGATTCGTATTTGTTTATTTTGTGATTTGGGGGGTGGGTGTGAGGTGCAGTCTTGCCTAACCCAGAGTGTCCTCAACGAGCTTGCTTTCTAGCAGAGGATAACCTCTAACTCTGGATCCTCTTGCCTCCATCTCCTGAGTGCGGGAATTATAAGCATCAGCCACCACACCCTTGGCTTTAGTGACCCTGAGCAAGCCATTTATCCTGCTCCTCTCAGCGGCTCTGTTGATGAGAGCAATAACGGCCGCTTCGTGATGTTTTTGTGAAGATGGAATGAAATTTGTAAAAGGTTTGGCAGTGACTGGTACACAGTAGGCACACAATCTTTCTAATGTGCTTCTTTTCTCTGCTCTGTCTGCGTTTTATGAGCAGCCTGGACAGCTTAACACAGTACTCTTGTAAATTCAAAAAGAAATAAAACACATCTCCTGCCCTGAGGGCACCACAATGAAACACTGAGCAGCATGAAATATTCAGTCGGCCACCCTCCAGGGAGCTGGCCATGCATTTACATCATGGAGCATTATAGATCCTGGTTAAGTGTTATCTGGAATGGAAGGAGGGTGGACTGGTGGATTACCCAGGGTGTAAATGACAGGAAGTCCTGCTCCTGTGAGCCAGCACTATATCCAGTTACAGTATAAGGGCTTATCCTGCAGAATTTCTTCAACCATGTTTCACAGCCTTGCTAGGGGTCTCGTTCTTGGGCTAATTTCACCCTAACTTCCACCCCTCCACATCCCCAGAAGAATTATTTTAAACCTGGGGATTATAGAATTTGGGGATTTTTTTTTAAACTCTAGAAACAATTTAGTTCCTCTTCTGCATTTTGTAAAGTAGCCCTCTGGGCCACACAGCCACTGAGTAAGAGCTCTTGACACGCAGCTCTTTCATAGAGCACACCTGTGGTGCTGTCTCCTGCTTGGAGCACCCTGGGAATGTACACAAACGAAATCAGCCCTTCTGTAGCATCCACTTGGAGGAAGAGGCTGGGCTACTTCTGGACCAGAAGAGTGTCCAGGTGTCAGAGACAGTCCAAGTGGGGTCCGAGGACACAGAGGAAATTTGATTGCACAGAAAAACCTTTTCTGGAAACCCCAGGAATATTCTGAGACATTCTTCCTCTCAAGCCCTTAGAGAAAAAAAATGTCTCAAGAAAAATGGTGACATCTGGTGGCCAGGCATTTCTGTGCTGGGTACAGATTCTAATCATAATAGATTTGCTTGAAAGCCAAGTCCCATGGACTGTTCCTAACTGTGCCAACCTGGTAGTCTGAAAGACATTTATCACTTAAACTTTATAGAGGAAATTCTATACAGTTATTTGAGATTCTTTAACCCAGAGCACATACATATATAAATAAATAAAATATGGTATAAATGAAATATGTAAATTAATGTATACACATATGCATAATCTCTCTTATCTATCCTACTTATTTACATAAATATATAGCATGGGAGAAATTAACATTACTTCAATTGTTCTTTCTATAACAATTGTTTAGAGAGTAAAAGCAATAATTTACTGGAGCTGGGAAGATGCTTCAGTCAGTAAAGTGCTTGCTTGTGTGACCAGGAAGACCCAAGTTCCATCTCTGAAACCCATATATAAAGAACCAGGCTTTGTGGAGCACGCTTGCAGTCCTGGTGCTGAGGATGAAGAGACAGGTCGATCCTTTTAGCTTGCTGGCCAGCCGACATAGCCTGGAGAACTCCAGGTACTGAGTGAGTGATCCTGCCTCAATAAATGAGGTAGATATCTGTGAAATGACACCTAAGGTTGACCTCTGACCTCCACGGGAACGTGAACACACCAAAGGACCGAGAATATACTATGTGAATAATTATAGAAGAGATTATTCCTTGCAGAGAGGACAGTGGTGGCTAAAATGGGCCTAGTTCGTCCGCTGAACCAACATGAAAAGGTGATCTCAAATCAGCCACACCCCAGCATGGATGGCCACTTCCTCATAGTTATATAGTCTGCATATCCTTATCCTTCAGTGAACCTTCTCTAATCTATATACCCTGTTGTCGACCAAGACCACAGGGCCCTGTGCAATTGGGAGCAGAATTCCACATGTTCTAGTTTCCTTCTATTGCTGTGGCTAACGCCATGACCAAATGCAACTTGGTAGGAAAGAGTTCCTTTGACTTATACTTCCAGGTTGCCAATCATTACAGAGGGAAATCGGGATAGGAACTCAAGACTGGAACCATGGAGGAACACTGCTTGCTGCCTAGCTCTCTGGCTTGATCAAAGGCCCATGTTACCCAGAGTTGGTGCTGCCCGGCAGTGGGTTTGGCCTTCCCACATCATTCATTAATCAAGACAGTCTCTCAAGTACGTGGCAACAGGCCAACCCAGTCCAGGAAATTCCCCAGTTGAGGTGCCCTAATCTTAGGATGCATCAAGTTGACAATAAAAACCAGCTGGCACACTACAAGTATATACTTACATCAATACATGCTGTTTGAAGATTCAGAAGGGGGTGATAGGAATCTCAAGTGAGGTTCCAGTGACCCCTCCCTCCTTACCTTCTCTTTCTTTGAGGGATCCTCAACAGTCAAAAGCCCTGTTCTCAAAGGTCTCTCGTTAAAAGACACAGCTGCCCCACTGAGCTCAGTGGTTGTTACTCTGAGAGGACAGAGAGCTACAAGGTATCCGGTGCAAAGGATGATGGGATATCTTGGATATTTCTCATGTCCTTACCAGTGCATGTTGCCGAGTCGTTTTGAATTATATTGCTCCGTGTCTGCCTGTATATTTGTTCCAGGTGCCATATGGTAGATAATTGCTCAGTTATCAACACAATAAACAGGCTTTGTCCACATAGTCAAGTCTATTGTTTCCTAGCCTCTCTGTGTTAATTATGTTTATCATAACACTTCATGGGTCAGAGCTTACTGTCCATTTTATAGATCTAGAAAAGGTAAATAACACATCCACCCATAAGCACTATTGCTAAGGATCCTAGCCATTACTGAATCCGAAGCCATCTTGTCCCCAAGGCTTGGAATCTTCCATGCCCTGTTGCCCATTTTAGAAAACCAAGAAGAGATGAAGAAAGGAACAGAGACTACTCTAAAGAACTCATGAGATCCTAAAGTATATGTGGTATACATAAACCTATTGAAATTAGCCTATAGACATTTCAAGCAAATGACAATTGTGGTCATAAAATGTCAAATCTGCCTCTGTCTTAGATCGGGGCTCTGTGAATCACCTAACACCATTATGTCAACAACAACATTTTTTCCTGCCTGGGCTTCAGCCACCTTCCTGCCTGGAGGGACTATCTACTCTGTGCCTGAGGGAAGGTAGATGGCTGTGTTTGATGAGTCAGTGGTACCCTGTTCCTAAAGTGCACATGCTAGTGTGTGGTGGGATGCTGAGGCAGTGGTATCTTACCAGTGCTTGTGCTATGGTTTTGGGAGTTGTTTAGAGATGCAAGCCACTGAGGCAATGCCCAAAGTCTTTCTTTTGAATAAATCCCTCACCCCCTTAAGTCAGTTCAAATAGGACCTAGTTGTTTTTAATTAAGTAGCTGAATGATAGACATTTGAATCAAGAGGTACAAGCTCTTGGGAAACAGATTTTAACAGGTAAGGATCATCTAGTTTGATTACAACTGAGAGTTGAAACAGTAGAAAGGTTTTGTGGGGCAAGAATATAGTTCAATGATACAGTATTTTCCTAGCATGCATAAGTTCTGGGTTCGGTCCCTAGAAACAAAAAGAAAATCAAAACAAAATTAAAGACTTTGTAAGTAACTTTTGGTCTATTGTAGCTAAACTTCATTAAATTCATAGTCAGGGATATAGCTTGGTAGTAGAGTAAATATAAGGTTCTAGGTTCAATCTCCAGCACCATAAATATTTAAATTAAGAATTAATTTAATCCAGATTAAAATTTTAGGGAAACCAAGCAGAAACTAAGGACTATGAAGACCATGGGAGGAAGGTAGTTGTGTAGAATTTGAACAGCTTCAAGAAGGAAGAATTTGGCCAGTGAGATTGTGGGAAACAGATCTTGCTGCCAAGCCTGCCGACCTAAATTCAGTCACAGAGACTCGGTTATGAACACAGTAAGCAGGCTTTGTCCACATAGTCAAGTCTATTGTTTCCTAATTATGTTTATTATTATAACAGTTCATGGGATAGAGCCTTCTGTCCATTTTATAGATCTAGAAAAGGTAAATAACACAGCCACCCATAAGCACTATTGCTAAGGATCCTAGCCATTACTGAATCCAAAGTCAGCCTGTCCCCAAGTTAGGAGAGAACTAACTCCCACAAGTTGTCCTTTGGCTTCCATACAGGCTTGGTGACATGTGTACACACAAAACAAAACCAAATAAACATTTTTTAAAAATAGAATAGTAGAAAAATACTAATGATCTCCAAGTCCTGAATTTGGGTTAAGCTACATATGAAATGGATATCTATGGCATCTCAAACAAATGAACAGTAATAAACAACATAACTTGTCTAGCAGCTGAAGGTCAAGGTATATGATAAACAAGGCCATTGTTGGTCTTGTGAGTTGCTGTCTTATGTCACCTGGGCTCACCAGGAATCTTTCCTCTTATTTCAAAACAAGGCTGCTAGTTAGAACAGAAGGAAACAGGTTTAGAATATCAGGTGATGTGACTGAGTCACACACCTCCCTGGGCTTCCCAGGCCAAATCAAGGCAATAATGAGCACCCTACTCCCACCCACTCTGTGTGTGTGTGTGTGTGTGTGTGTGTGTGTGTGAGAGAGAGAGAGAGAGAGAGAGAGAGAGAGAGAGAGAGAGAGAGAGAGAGAAAGAGATGCCCAGGAGCACTTATGGAGGAGGTCAAAGAACAATTTTGTGGAGTAAGACATGGGTTCCAGACATCAAAGTTTAGACCATCAGATTTGCTGACAAGCACCTTTACCAGCTGAGTCATCTTGCTGGCCTGCTCTTCCTCTTTCTTCCCTTTCTTCTTTCTTTGTTTCTTTGTTTCTTTGATTCTTTCTTTCTGTCTGTCTTTCTGTCTTTCTGTCTGTCTGTCTTTCTGTCTTTCTTTCTTCCCTCCCTCCCTCCTCCTTTTCTCCTTCCCTTCCAGATAGGATCTCAGTTAACTCAGGCTGTTCTCAAACTCAACTCTCTAAGTAACTGAAGATGACTTGAACTCTTGATCCTGCTGCCTCTGCCTCCCAAGCACTGGAATCACAAGAACATGTCAAGGTGCTGGTTTATGTGTCAGAGATCAAACCAAGCTTTGAGCTCTCTACCACCTGAACTACTTTGCTAACTGTTCTCTGAGCTTTTACGGTAGATGCTAAGTCCTTTTATAAAGGTGAGATGTCACAAAGACTTCAGTGTCACACAGTGGAGGAAATGCGAGAATTTAATGAGTGCACCACATTTTCTATGACACAGCAGGAAACTGGGATTGAGGAGCGCATGACCCAGTTCTGGACAATGATATTTAATGGCATGTCTACCAAGAAATTTTGTTTGTGTTGTCCTTGTTTGAAATAGGGTTTCTCTGTGAAGCCCTGGGAGTACTGGAACCCACTCTGTAGACCAAGATGGCCTCAAACTCAAGAGATCCTCCTACTCCTACCTCCTGTGTGCTAGAATTAAAGGCGTGCACCATCCCAGCCAACTCAAAATACATTGTTTCCACTGTCTTAACTGGTTGTGGTAAGGATGGAACCCAGGCAAGGGCTCTACAGCTGAGCTGCATCCTCTGCCCTTTGCTTCCTTTTGATGCAACTGTATAGTGATGAAAGAACAGCGGCAGGTATCATAGGTCTAATGAGTGCCAGTCAGGTACATGGAGTCACATCCCAAGACCCTCTATATCCTTCATGTACCTTTGGGCTCCACATCCTTGAACTGAAGTCTGGAAGCTGGGAGCCATGGAAGCTATTATGCAACCTTAAAGCATAAACGTAAAAAGAAAAGCCAAGTAGATGATCAAGTCTAGAAAGATGAAAATGGCCCAGATATTTGAAGAGTCCTTGTAAAGAACACTGGACATCAGAGTTCCTTGTTCTATGAGGGGAAGAAACTGCAACTTGGTACAGGATTATTTATTAGTGAAAAGCACACCAACATAACTCCCATTGCCTGAAACGTTTCAAAGAGATAACATAATCCTGACAAAAACACTCCAAATAGCATTACTGTAAGCATCTTTCTTCCAACCACAGGGAGACATCTCAGAATAGCCTATCTTCTTACCTGCTACTTCTTGAAAACTTGGAAGATAATCTAAATACATTCCATAATTTATAGTAGTGCATTTTAAAAGAAATACCCCATCCTACTGACCCTTTGGATTGCAGAACAGCTGCCTGGTGTTTTGTTCCAGTCACCAGCTCCTTTACACTTTTACATGGTCTCCTTCCCTTTGGTTTATATCCCTGTGACACAAGCTTCCTGATTCCTCCAGAAAAGAAGATGGGCTGCTTGGAGTTTAATATAGATTTTAATTTTTAGCTATTGTTAATTGTACAAATTTATGGGAGGGGTGTGTTATGGTAACATATACAGTATATAACAACATAAGGTTCTTTTTTTTTTATTGGATATTTTATTTATTTACATTTCCTTGTCCTTGACCAATGTCAGATTCTTGCCAAGCAGCCCTAAAAGCTCTCTGCCTCTCTCCCTTTATTATTTCATAATTTGATTGAGCCTGTCTTAGGTTGTTCTGCCAAGAATGTCTTCCTTACCCATCGTGGAATATGCATTATCAAAAGCAATGCACTTCTGTCTTAGACAACCTTAGACAACTTAATATTCACCTCTTTAAAAGATTAAAATAATCATTTTAGCTCACTCTTCCCTGAGGATTTATACACACTGTTGGTAAGTTGCTCACACTGCTATGAATAACTTTATTGAAACTACTGTCACATACACACACACACACACACACACGTTGAGGATTGGTTCTAATGCTTTGTCTTAATTCAACTCCCAAAGCTGCACTTCCAGACCTGAGGGTCCTTGCTCCCAGCTGGCTTTGATTGATAATAAAGAATTGCTGTACAGCCAATGGCTGGGACTTTTAGATTGTGCAGGCAAAGGCCGAAGGGAGAGGAAAGGAGGAGAATGCCCATGAGTCAGAGGGAGAAGGATCAGATTTAGGAGCTGAAGGAGAGAAATCACCCAGCAATGTAGGTGGAGAAGGGAATGCTGCCCTATGGGGGGCTCCTCAGAAGGTAATGGGGTAGCCGATATAAAATATAGATTTTAAAAGATATTAACTCAGGAATACCAGAGAGAGGTGTGTGCTAGCCATGAGGAGGTTTAGAAGTGCCCAAACATTAAGCTAGTCAAGACAAATCAAAATTTACTCGGGGGTATGTGTGTGCGTGTGTGTGTGTGTGTGTGTGTGTGTGTGTATGTGTGTTTCTTCCATTCAAGAATCCAGAGAGCTCTTGGGTGGGTGCAGCGTGCACAACCCACTGGGAGCCAAAGTGGTTTAATAAATTTGCTGCTATACACATATACACATGCAAACATACACATGCACAAACATACACACACATGCATACACACACATGTACAAAGACATGAAAATAGAGGCAGGACTTCTTGGAGAGAAGAGAATCAGCAGGAGTAGAAGAGGGATAAGAGAGGTTAATGGGAGTGACTATGATAAAAAGACATTATTTACACACATGAAAATGTCATAGTGAAACTAATTATCCTATATAGCCAATATATGTTAGTAAAAATAACCATTAAAATATTTTGGGCTTTTAGGGTTTTTTGTTTGTTTATTTATTTGTTTGTTTGTTAAGACAGAGTCTCATATAGCCTGGGCTGACCTCAAACTTTTTATCTGTCTGAAGATAGCCATGAAATTATGATTTGCCTACATCTACCTTCCAAAGGCTGAGATTCTGGGAACATAGCTGTATGTCACCATGCCTGGTTTTTAAAAATTTGTTTTGACTCCTATGTAACCATTACCACGTGTATAGGGCACAATGTGCCAATGATGTCTCAGTACATGCATATAGTCTGCACTGGTTAAATCAGTTAACATTTGGAGCTTATTGTCATTGTTGTGTATTTGGGAAGTGGAGCTCCTGGGAACCAACCCTTGATCCTCTGCAGCAGCAATGGTACTCTAAACTGCTGAGCCATCTCCTCATGCCCTAGCAGCCTGACTGTCTGATAACAAACCTATTGTGGTGGTCTATCACAGCAGTAGCAAACTGCCACAGACACAAACACAGTGGTTGAGCACAGCTTAGATCTGTAATCTTACTATGCTGGTGATTAGTCTGAAGTCAAGATCCTAGCTGAAGGGATGGTGTGCAAAGTGCTTGCCTTGCAAGTTGGAAGACCAGAGTTCAATCCCCAGAACTTGTGTTTAAAATAATCTAGATGAGGCAGTGTGTGCTTATAATGTGTGGATTCCTAGGACTCTCTGGCCAGGCAGCCTAGCCTTCATAGCAAGTTCCAGGCCAAAAGAAAACCTACTCAAAACCAAAAAACTACGTGAGTGATATCAGAAAACAACCCCTGAGGTTGTCCTCTGACCTGTACACACACACACACACACACACACACACACACTCATGCCTGCATACACAAGCACACATGCACACACATGCACACATATGAACACATACACACAATAATGCACACACATATACGAACACTCAAGAGCATGCAAACACACATTAACATATATGAACCCACACAGTTGTGTACATGCATGCACAAGTATGAACATATACACTTCAGAGGTGACTGTTTCTAGAGACTGTCCCAATTCCTAAGCCTATGAATCCCCTCACACCACCTTTTCTCTCTGCATGTCAATCCTCTCTTGGGTTCCATTTGTTAGATATAAGTAGATTTAAGTTCGAGGTCATAACGAAAGAGGCCACCATTTCTACTGAAGAATCTGAACAAGACAAACTTTACTCTTGATCAAGAGGGTGTGCTTTGAAGACCAAACACAAAAAGACAGAAAGTACATTTGGTTTTTATTCTAATTCAGATGGTGGCTATGACTTTAGCCCATTAACTGCAGTATGACCGCAAAATCTATGGCTAGAGAGATGGTTTAGTGGACTTTCACCAAGCCTAAGGACCTGAGTTCAATCTCCAGGGTCCATGTGATAGAAGGAGAGAACCAATTCCCAAAAGCTGTCTTCTGAACCCTCAACACACAGCATCTGCCTACCCTCACACTCATCAAAAATAAATAAATGAATGTATGTACTTTTTAAAATACTAATTTAATCACTTCTGTGAAGTTAATGTTCACAGGTTCTTGAAATTAGGATGTGGACATTTTTGGCATCCGATATGCAGCCCACCCCAGACTCCACCCCCTGATGTCTCCTGGGAACCACTGCTACCATGTGATACTCCACTGCTCTGAATCTGTGGCTACACTGTCTTCTTCATTCTTAGACTCTGGTTTGAGCCCTTACGTTTGCTTTGTCTAAAAGAGGCCAAAGCGACACTGTATAAGGCTCTTCCAATTCGTTTTATTCTTGTGTACCATCACAAGAAGGGAGGCTCCATCAGCCTAGCCCCGGGGTTTCCACAGCGTGGATGAGGGGACAGAGAGCAAAGCTGTCCAGGGCAGGCCCAGCTCAGAGATCCACCCCAGCCACTCTTCAAGAGAACAATGAAAAGCTCTGTCTGTGTTAATTACCTTGTTGGTGTGCTCAGTAAGTACCTGGCAACAAGCCACTTAAGGAGAAGAGGTTTGTTTGGGCTCCTAGTCTGGCAGAGTAGGCATATTGGCTGGACTGGCTGGAAGCTGGGGCTGCAGAGTATGTGGCTGCTTGCTCAAATCTCTGTGGACCATGAAGCAGAGTGAGAACAGGAAGTGAAGAAGGTCTATAAAATCTTGAGCTCCACCTCCCACAACTCACTTCCAGCTAGGCCCCACATCCCAAAGATTCCTCAGTCTCTCAAAACAGTTCCAACTGTTCAAACCCATGAGCTCGTGGAGCACATTTCACATTCAGCACACAAAATCTTCCTTGACGCTAATCCAGGACTGTAAGAAATAGATATGTACTGTGGAATTCCGTTGACTCTTGTGGTGATATGCTATGCAAAATGATTCTCTTATTTACACAATAATTTTAAGAGATGATGGAAAGTTGTTCAGAACACCCACAATTGTGTACACTTAAGTACACATACACACTTCAATTTAAAGTGTATCAGACTTAATGTTTTTTATTTCAGTGTTTTGTGAAGGCTGCTCCTAAAGCAAAATGCCATTTGGGCTGAAGAGTAACAGGCCCCCAGACCTTAGCACAACTGACTCCATGATGGAAGTACTATTCAGGGTATAAAACTCAGCACACAGACAGCACCACCTGCCAAAATGAAAACAAAGACCTAATCCACCAATGTCTATAGTTCTGGAAAAGCCTCTAAATGCCTCTAACCTTGCTTTTTGGCTCCTGTAGTTCTGCTTCTGTCTAATAGTTTTTGTTAGCTGAAGTATGTCAACCCATAATTTGGCTTTTCTGCCTAAAAATTCATACTGAAAAAGGCTCAGGGTTACACAGGGATCCTGAACACCCAATGTAGCTACAAATCAGCCAATAAAGACTTTCTACTGGCTTAAACCAGTAGATTCTATTGTAGGATACCCTACAATAGAAGCAAGTGTGTTTTGGATTTGTTTGTTTGTTTGTTTGTTTGTTTTTGAGCAACAGAAAAATTTTAAAAAGCAGTGGTTTAAAGTAAAGGGGACCTTGGACCAAAAACAACAAAAGATTAAACTATGGTGGGTTATATTTGCTGAAACAGGCTTTGCAAAGGACCTTGTCATTTTCTGAAGCCCATCAACCCGGCCCTAGTCTGTAAAACTTGCAGCTTAGAAAGGGGCTCGAGGACACAGCATGTCCTGTGCAGTGCTGTTTCAACATCTCTTAATTGCTGCTGTGTGGTTGTGTGTGCAACAGTTGCACACCAGGAGTTAATGGTATGTAGTTCTTCCAAGCTAGGGATCAGTCTTCCATGTGGTGATGTGAGGTGGGTGTCTAGTGGCAAGCCACAATGGGGGTATTCGTATTACAGGTATTATGCTCCAGTCATGGTGTGTGCAAAGTGTTGTGATAAAAGTATTTTTGTTGTTTGTTACACTTATTTTGTTTGTTTGTTTATGTGTGTTGTGCAACACCAGTGTTGTAGTGTGTATGTAAGGGTTGGAGAACAACTCATTGCAGCCAGATCTCTTTTTCACCACGTGGGTCCCAGAGATCAAACTCAGGTTGTTAGGTTTTCCAGAAACCTCCTTTACCCACTGACGCATCTTGTAGGCTCGTGAGAGTATTTCTTGCACTAAGTCAGAAATATTTTCAGAAGCTCAGAGAGCCTCCTTTGTCCCCACAATGCTAACTATCTTTTGGAGGTAACCTTCCTGCTCCTGGAAGTGAGGTTTGACACAGTAGCAAGGTAAATGGCAACTAACCTAAAGTAATTTGGAATATGGATTTTTTTCCCTCCTTGGATTCTCAGCTTTCTATGTTCCCTTTGTCCTTTGTCAAGCTTGGTGAAGAAGGAGACAGTATTTCCCTCTATGTTTGGGGCTATGAGTTGCACTTTATGTCAGTGATGGAGAAGGAAGGGACATTCGGTTTGTATGATTTCAAAAGATTGGTGGAAGTTCTCTCTTCTGTTCTCCAACCATGAACAAGCCCAGGAGTGCCTTTCATGAGCAAAATGGAAACAGAGGCTGGCTTTGAACCATGCCAGCAGCTCTTATCGGCTGCTAGCAGACTCTGGCACAGCAATCAGGAAGACCGTATGCTTGAGGAAAATTTACCAGCTCAGTTGGGTTGGCAGCAGGAATCGAGTCAAGCTGCCGTTACTAATAAAGTTTGGAAGGATCTTTGAGTCAGACAATGATTTAAACATCCATTCTGTTTGTGTCTCTCTCTCTCTTCATGAGGTGTCTGAGATGCTGTATTTTTAATTTTTTTTAACTTGTGTCGTGTGTGTGTGTGGCCTTGTGTGTGTGTGTGTGTGTGTGCGTACATGTGCATGCAGGTATACATATATGGATATGCATTCTCAACCATTCCATTCACGATCTCATCTAAGACAAGAGTGTTGGGGTTCTTGAAAGAACAGAACTGATAGAATACGTATATTTGGGGGCTGCATTAAATTGCCTAATAAGACAGGGTCTAAAGGGCTGAATCCAGGAGCTGCTTAGTCCATGAGGCTGGATGTCCCACTGGTTCTGATCTGGAGCTGACGGCCCAGAGAACCCTGTTCCTCACCCTAAAAGCTGGAAAAAGCTGGTTCTAATATCCACCAGGGAGTGCCACAGCAATGGGGTAGATGACTTTGTCAACAAGAATAGAGGCAAGCAAAACATCCAAAAGAAGCAAAATCCTTCTTCCATGCCCTTTTATTTGAACAGTCAGAAGGTGCCACCTAGATTTAGGGTGGGTCTTCCTGCTTCAGATAATCAGATCAAAAAAAAAAAAAACCCTTCAGAGGCATGCCCAGCAGCTTTGGTTTCAAATTGACAACTAAGATTAACCACCAAGACAGGCTCTCCCACTGAACCTAGAACTCATAATTCTGATGGACCAGCTGGCCAATGAGCTCCAGGGATCCTCCTGCCTCTGTGCTAGGTTGCAGGTGTACACTGCCATGCCTGGCATTTTCACATGGACTCCGGACACTGAAACTCATGCTTACACAGGCTGTACATCATCAACTGTGTCATTTCTCCAGTCCTGGATTTCTTGGTGAGCCACCATACACATTTTGACAGATAGCCTCGGTCTTCATCCTGTCTTTATGGCTTTCTCTGCACACCTTGCCTTGGGTGTGTTTAGACCATTGGTGCTTTTCCTTGCCCATTTTGAGTCCCTGGCTTTCACTGTAACAGACAAGTTTAAACAGGGGATCTGGATCAACACTGGTCTCCAGAGAACTTCCTGAGTAGTATGGACATACAAGGTATTCCTGTTGTCCTCAGCTCTCCCATCCACATATTAACCAGGCCTGCCTCTCTCTGACATCCTAGATCAGGCAAGCTTCTAAAGCAATAGGATAGAAACTATTTCACTCACCTGCTCTTCTCTCTCTCTCTCTCTCTCTCTCTCTCTCTCTCTCTCTCTCTCTCTCTCTCTCTCTTTCCCTGTCTCTCTCTCCCTTTCCAGATAGGGCTTCACTATGTAGCCCCAGCAGTGCAGTCCTGGAACTCAATATATGAGCATACTAGCCTCACAAAGATCTTCCATCTCTGTCTCCCAAGTGCTGAAATTAAAGGTATATGTCACTGTAACCCATTCTCCATAGTCATTAAGTCTCCCATTGAAACACTAGCCAGGCCTGACCTTGCTTAGCAATCAAAACCAGACAATGTTAGAGGCATTCAGGGTAGGATGGTCTCAGTCACTCTGAAGTTTCACATTGCCCCAGCTAAAGTTGGCCCTAGCCAGACTTTCTTTGCGCTCTCTGCTCCAGAGCTATCTGCTTTCACACCATGATTTTCTCATTATCATTAGTCATTAGTCACTTGCTTAAGTATTAGACAGATGCTACATCAAATTGAATCCCTCTCCCACGCCACACATATATACATCCTTCAGCTGCACTGATCTTTGGGCTACTCTTCTGAGAGAACACTGGAGGCCTATTCTACGCATCCGGGAGCAAGGCTGGGCCTCCTAAGACATACAAATATTACAGCCAGGCTAACAAGATGGCTGTTGTGCAAGCACGAGAATCTCAAATCATCAGAACCCGAATAAAAGCCAGGTACAGTGGCACACCTGCAACTCTAGGGCTGGGGGCCGGAGAAAGACACATCCCTGTAACTCAGCGGCCAGTCAACCTTGCAAAATCAATGAGCTCCGGGTTCACTGAGAGACACTGTCTCAAAAAATAAGGTGGAGAGTAAGGAAAGATAATGTCTACCTTTGCCTTCCATGTACACATCCTCATAAACACATACATTCTGCACATACACCCCTGCGGACATACTAGTAGTAGTGGTTTCAGCTAATTCTACATGCCACATGTAGCTCTGGGCATTTCATTCACATTAAACTGTGAAGCTTCCTGGAAACAGATACCAACGACATTACTTTACAACAGAAGGAAGCAAAAATTAAGTAAATAGCTCAAGATCACAGAGCCATGGCCAGCAAGACGGTGCAATGGGTGAGAGAGAATGCTGTACAAACCTGGTGACCTCTGATCAATCCCCAGAAGCTACTCACATCTGTAACCTCAGCATCCCTATAGCAGGATGGGAAGTAGAGACAGGAGACTCTGCTAGAGGAAAGAGACTTCCAGAAACTTGTAGGCCAGCTAGCCTGGAGCATGCAGAGTTGGAGAAACAGCAAATGAACGTGAGAATTGACTTCCAAAAGTTGTCTTCTGATGTGGGCTGTGGAGCCTGTGCACACAGAGACACACAGACACGCAGAGACATACACACTAACAATAATATTATTATTGTATATATTTATTATTATTATTAATATTATCTGGTGTGGCAGTGCATGCCTTTAATACAAGCACTAAGCAGACAGAGGTAAGCATATCTCTGGGAGCTTGAGGCCAGCCTGCTTTATACAGCAAGTTCCAGGTCAGCCAGGGAGAGTTACATAGCTGAGACCTCACCTCAAGAAATAAATAAAGGCTGAGGCTGGAACCAAACCCAAAGAGTTTGACCCCATGGCTCAGTAAAATGCAAAGTCAGCATTCAGCTCTAAACCTCTGAAGAATGAATGAATGGCTGTCGTTCACGAGAAAGGAGGAGACTTCCCTCCTTACATTCACTTGGCTGTTTCTGACCTGACCTTCCCTAGGCCCACCTCACTCCACACGGTCTCCACATTGGTAAATCCTTAGAGCCCTGAGGTGGCCGTATAGTGCATTTGTAGACATTTCTCTTTATGCAGCTCTCTTCAATATGGCCCATAGTTTGGGGACAATGGCACTGCATATTTGAAGTTATGGTTTAAAGGACACTACTTTTAAACATCACTTAGCTTAAACATAGTCATTTTTCTTAGGCTGCACTTATGAGGGTCTATAACAATCATTATGGCACCATGCCAAAGTCAAAAGCCACTAAAATAACAATGAAACTTGTCATTTCCACGTACTTGCTTCTGTAAGCTTTACACAAAGGAAGGAACAAAGAGCACACTGGAAAAAAAGAAAAAGAAAAAAATCTTCCCCACCCCGTATTTTCTCATAGTTTTCTTTCATATTTATGAAAAAATTCCATCACTTCCTGTCCAGAAAACAACCATCTTTCCCTGTGCATGAGACCTGACTGACTGCATTCTCCATAGCAATGTGCCTATTGCCTATTTCCCTGATTACAACCCACTGACCACTGGTCCTTTTTCTTTTCTTTGAGACATCTCACTTGTGGGTTTCCCTTTAAAACAAGAGCTTGAGTAAAGTCCCCTTCACATCCCTGCCACCAATTTTTTTGTTTATTTTTTATAGGTACATATTACATGTGTGCAGGGGCCAGAAGCAGAGGTGAGATTCCCTGGAACTGCAGGTGCGACTAGTTGTGGGCGCACAATGTAGGTGCTGGGAACCGAACTCAGTTCTCTGCATGATCAGCGAATACTCTTAACCACTAAGCTGTCTCTCTTTCCTTCCTCCCTCCCCTCCCCTCAGTGAATTTTTGTCTCTGCCAGTTTGATGACAAGATCCAGGTAGGAGTGCATCTTTCCCTTGGATGCTGGTCTATAGCCAAGTGAAGCAGTCTCAGAGTTTTGGGCTCCACTCCTGAGAGCTTCCATGGGATCACCCAGGAGTGAGCCTGGTTCTTGGTCTCATGTTTCATTAGCCATTGGTAGAATGGTGACAATTTCACTTTAATTATGTCTGGTACTTCCGTGATATTAGTGCCAGTTTCCTTGGGTTCTAAGAGCCGAGTTTCTATGATGCTTGCAGAGATCCTTTCTCTGTTGCATAAATGTCTGGTTCATTACACTTTTCTGTTTGTTTGTATACTGTATTTCTAGTTCAAATAGATTAAAATGTTCATATCCAACAGTAAGAGGATCCCTCTTTAGTATGGGTCAAGTAGTGTTATATTTCTGAGTTTCTGTTTGACACACAGCTGAAACTTTAAAATCAAAGTTCAAAATCTTTCTATTAATATCTGGATGTGTAAGTGTCTGTGTGTTTTTTGATATTTTCCTATTGTGGGTGGCATTACCAAATTCAAGTCGTCTCTCAGATTGGGGAAATGGCTTAGTCAGTAAAGTGTTTGTTATACAAGCCTGAGAACCCAAAGCTTAGTCTCCCACAGCATTTAGAAAACAAAAGCTATGCTTGGTAGCACACACTTGTCATCCTCAGCACTTCAGAGTCCTAGGCAGGTAGGCAGGTAGATCTCTAGTGCTCACCGGCCAGAATCTAACTGAAGCAGTGATATCCAGGCCAGTAAGATACCATGTCTCACAAAACAAATTGGAGAAGATGATACTGAGTGGACCTCTGGCTTACACATACACACACACACTCACACACACACACACACACACTTACACATACACATGTGTGTATGCACACATGCACCTTCACATACACGAATACACATACACAAGTGAGGATTGAACCTTGGGCATTGCACATATATACAAGCAGACATCCTGATCCCTTGCCGTCCTTCTCTTTGGACACCATGAGGTGAGCTATGTTCTTTTGTTTGTACTTCAGGTTCACGCCACTCTTCTGGAGTGGTTTGTCTGTCTTCCCAAGGCTTGGCTAGCCCCTTGAAGACAGGGCCTGGGGTCTTATTCCGTTCATGTGAGCATGTAGCCTGGATAAAATGAACCCGGAGCAGCATTAGCTGGGTGAATGGAATTGAAAGTCCCTTTTATGTGCTGGTGCTGAAGGAGAAGAGGAGAGGGAAGGAGTGAAGTGGCGACCCTTGACCTTTTTGACAGCACAAGCCCCAAATCTCTTTTACAGGCATAATAAGAACACATAAAGAAAACAACTTCAGAGTTAGTATCTTGGCTACAAATTGGGTCAGCCTGAAGCTTGGGGTATTCAAATTGGTCTTCTCTCTAGGGAAGCAAACTGCATAAATTAATACACAGAACCTTGGCCTAAAGAGCCCCAGGCTTTAATAAATAAAGAGTCGTACCTAGCCAAATAAGAACATAACACTGTCAAGTGTCCCGATGTCTCAGTTACAATCCCAATGTTTCCTGGGCCTGGGCCCAGGCCTGAGAGCAAGCAGCTCAGAACACATTAAAGAACAGCAACAAAAAAAAAAAATGCTTCTTTTAACATCTCTTTTGATTGAAGAGACATCTTTGGCATCTCCCAAAAGCAATAGACATATCTAGCCTGCTCAAGGCTCCAGCTTGACTCTGGCTGAAAATAAAAGGCTATTTCTGGACCCATCTCTCCACACCGTCCTCTCCTCTGTGACTTCCCTATTTATTTAGAACAAAGCCCCTCAGCTGGTGTTAAAGGGTACGATCTTCACAGTATGGTGGGGTCTTTGTTAATAAAATCTTTCTCAGAGAAATCGAAGATAATTCCTCAGAATTTCCTCTCCACAGGCTAGTGTTTCAGGAAGAAGGGACCTTAGAAATCTTACCATCTGGGCTGAGGAGATGATTCAGTCAGCTAAGTGCTTGCTCTGCACTTGAGTTAGTTCCCCAGAACCCATGTAAAAGCTGGTGTGATGGTGCACACCTGTCATCGCGGCATTGGGAAGGGAAGACAGCTGGAGCCCTGGGATTGCTTGCTAGCCAGCCTAGCCAGATTGTGGGCCCCAGGCCAGTAGAGATAGTGTCTCAAAAAACAAGGTGCACAGCCGGGCAATGATGTCACACACCTTTAATCCCAGCATTCAGGATGTGGAGACAGGTGGGTCTCTGAGTTCAAGGCCAGCATGGTCTACAGAGTAAGTTCCAGGAGAGACAGGGTTACACAGAAAAACCCATCTCAAAACAAAAACAAACAAACAAACAAACAAACAAACAAAAAAAGCCCAAGGTAGTCAGCATCCTCAATAATGACCTCTGGCAGCCACATCAAAGGCTCATGTTAACACACACACACAGACACACACAGACACACACACACACAGAAACACACACACACACAGACACACACACACAGACACACACACACACACACACACACGAGAGAGAGAGAGAGAGAGAGAGAGAGAGAGAGAGAGAGAGAGAGAGAAAGAGAGAGAGATTGATTTTGATTTTTAACCATCCCAGGCTGTGAGTATGGAGGAGTCTAGGGTTCGTTTACATGATGTTTTTTCCCCACCTTAGGCACAAAAGTAGCTTCGATATTTCTCCATAGTAGGAAAGGACCACATAACCAGGTCTATCCAATGAGCTTGCAGCCATGATAGCTTGTACCAATCACTTCCATGCACAAGCATCTAAGGGTCCAAACTTCATCATTCATTCCTCTAGCTTTGGCATCTGCAGGGCCACCAGCCAAGCCAACATAAACCTGGATGTCCCCAGTGGCTTTGCCAACCCAGGTTAGATGTGGAACACACACGAGCATACTGTAATAGAGTTAAGTTATTGAGATTTGGGGTTTGTTTATACAATCCAAGCCTCTTGGCTTTGGACTTTGACTAACATAAGAGGAGGACTCACCCATGTTAATTAACAACATGGTTTAAGTGATTATAGCACCTTGCTCCTTGGTACCAAGCTTTGTTTTATTTTACTTAGAACAAGATATCATATTTTAAGCTGTTCTTGAACTCTGGTGGCACATGCTTTGAATTTCAACTCTTGGGAGGTGGAGACAGGGACATCGTAAGTTCAAGGTCATCACTGGCTACAGAGGGAGTTTAAAGACAGCCTGGTCTACTTGAGACCCTGTCTCCAAAACAAAAGGAAACAAAGGGTGGCTTAGAAAAGCAAATGATTGACACTTGGTATTTCAGTATTTTCCATAAATTCATCTTCTTATAATAGTTTCACAGCACACTGGGGATAGGGAAAGAAACACTCTACTATTATCTGTGAGTGCAAAAGAGATCTCACTTCCACTTAAAAAATCCTGTGGTTTCATTTCCTTGTAAACACTCAGCATCTCTGTGAACTCTCCTCCAAGAAAGGAGGTCTGTTTTAAACTCAGAGGAAACCTGCTCCCAAATGGAGGAGAGGAGAGGGAAGGAGCGAAAGGAGGGAATGGGGAAAGAGAAGAGAGGGGAAGAGATATATAAAAGAAAGAGGGGAAGGGAAAAGAGAGGGGACCAGGGGACAGGGATGAGAGTTGGTGGAGGGGGGAGGGAAAAAGGCATGAGGATAAAAGAAGTATGTGGATTCATCTTGTCTTGGTTTCTAATTTCAGGGAGTCTACAGCCTGATTGCTGTTTATCAAGTGCCTGCCTGCTGTAGACTAAGCAGAGCGGATATTTCTAGCCTTGAAGAGTTTATAGCTGCGTACAGATGAGTAAACAACAATAATGGCCGACTGTTTGCCAAGCACTGTGGGCGTTAACTGCTTTGTCCTTACATTGTATCAAGGCAGGAACACTTCAAGCCCGGTTCACAAATAAGGAGCTGAGGCACAGATGGCTGATGGCTTAGCCAGGGTTACACTCCACACATCAGAACAGGAATCTCTGTTCAGAGCTTGTGCCGGTGAACATGGCACTCCTGTCCCACTGGCATGGTGAGTGTGGGGACAGGTGACTAGAAACAGGGCGCCTTAGGAGGATGGAGCAGCTCACCCAGACTAGCCCTGAACTCGTAGGCTTCATCCTGCCACAGCCTGCCAAGTTGCTAGATTATAGGCATGTGCCACCACACCCAGCCTAGTTTTTAAATGTAAACTTGCCACACAATGAAGTGGAAGTTTCTGGATATGTCATGTGATGTAGACACATGTGTTTTGCCGAGGCAAGGCTCATGGGAGGACACATAGCATTTGGACAGAGTATAAATACGACTCAATGGACAGTGGTGGCACGTTTCTGTTTGCTTAGCTAGCTTTTTTTGTTGGTCTCAGGTCTTTTCTCATCTTTAATTCATTAAGAGATGCACAGCAGAGAACTTCTCCTGGTCTATCTGGCTGATCCTGGTCACTCCCACTGACTCCTGCCGATTCGATTCGGTGGAGGCCTGAGGGTTTCTGGTGCTGCTGTGGATTAGTGCTTGGTATCCTGACACTACTGACCTGGACTGATGGTATCCTGAGAGCAACAGAGATTAGAATGGCTCCTAAGAACTACTTCGAAACAGGTCCATATCCTCTTGTCCTATTTACCATCTTTTCTCTGTTACCTTTGGGTGGTAGACTAGAAGAGGGGTCGAAGCATTTGAGAACCCTTATTAAAAGTAGATTTTGAAAAATCTAAGCCTACGGCACAACCTAGAATCACTTGAGAAGGGATCACCTAGGTGGAGTTTGCCTGTGGGCATGCCAGTGACAGATTTTTATTTTCTTAATCGAGGTGGGAAGACCTGCCTTGCATGTGGGCGGCCCTTTGTTGAGGTGCTGGACTGTAACAGAGTGAAGAGGTAAGCAAGCAAGCAGGGGTTCACTTGTTTCTCTCTGCTCTTGACTATGGCCGTGATGTTGCCAGCGGCTTGCATTCCTGAGAAGCTGGCTGTGGTGGCACATGCCTATAGTCTAGCAGCCTGGGAAGCTGATGCAGGATGAAGCCTGTGAGTTCAGGGCTGGTGAGTTCCCGGCTGTCCTGTATGATTGAGATTCTTGTATTTCCACCTCAATTACTCCGAATCTATATCTCTGTTCACTATCACTCGCCAGCTGTGCTCTCCAAATACTTGCTGCTTGAATCTCAACCAGGTTACCTGTGCTCCAGCAGTCCATTCTAGAGGGGGAACATTTCTCTTGGGCACACGTTCCTGGTCCATCACATCTAATGGAGACTTCCTGTTCTCTCTGTCTTCTTCCTCCTTCACTCTCCTCTACTCTCCTTCCTCCTCGTGGTCCCTACCTGTAACCCCCAGCCCCATAACTGAAACTCTGCCTTTTCTGTTCTCCTCAGTCATTGGCTGTAGCCACATTATTTTAAAACTGGGAGCAAGGCATACATAAGTCACTTGGTATATGTGAAGATCTGCTCATGGGGAGGGGCAACCAGATCTTGGGGATCAGTATTTAGTATTTGAATACATAGTGACACCTGACCAGACCCCAACCCAGATGCTATGACGATAAGGAATCCCCATGGAAGCAATGATACCCAAGGGACAGTGGGAGAAGGGTGAAGACAGAGAAATAGCGGAGGCCGTGGGGTCCACCAGTGCAGTATGTATGTGTGTACATATGTATGTATGTACACACAGAGGCAGGAGTAATTGGAGTCAGTGCAGGCAAGAGTTCTTAAGCAAGGCTTTAAAGGGGCTGGAGAGCTGGCTCAGAGGTTTAAATGGGCTGATAGTGCAAACTCACACAGGAAGGCTCACAACTGCCCTCCAGCTCCAGTGGATTTTTAACCCCCTCTTCTGGCATCAGAGGGTACACACAGAGTATACATACATACTCTAAGGCACACAAACTTGTATATAAGATGAATATGTATATATATATATACATATACATATACATATACATATACATATATATATATATATTGTGTGTGTGTGTGTGTGTGTGTGTGTGTCTGTGTCTGTGTGTGTCTGTGTGTGTGTGTGTTTTCTTTGGCTAGAGGGACAGCTCGGTGGTTAAGAGCACTTGCTGCTCTTCCACAGGAGCCAAGTTCTGTTTCCAGCATCCATATCTGGCAGTTCACAGCCATCTATGACTCCAGCTCCAGGAGATCAGGCACCATTGGCGTCTGCAGGCACCTGTACTCTTGTGCACATAGCCACATGTAGATACATACCTACACATAACTTAAAATAAAACTTTAAAAAAAACTTTTTAAATTTTCTTTTAAATGATTGGTGCTCTCAAGCTCAGCAACACTGCCATTTTTGGTGTTGGTCCAGATGATTCTTTGGGGTAAAGGTATAGGATAAATATATATACATGTATGTATATATGTACATATGTATGTGTAAGTGTGTATGTATATACATACGCATATACACATACATACATACATATGTACATACATACATACATACATACATACATACATATATATGTAGTTTTTTCAGTTCAGTCCACAGAACCCCTGATCCTTATTTTCTGGCTTCCACTAACATACCCATCCCTACCCACAGATGTGATAACCCTAAACTACCCTGAGAGATTGTTCAATATCCAGGAGACACTGGCACAAAATCACCCTCAGCACGTGGTCTTAAGGGAAGCAGGGTGGATGACACCAGGGACCCTGCTGGAACACACATCCTGACATGAGAGTCTAAAGAAGGTGATTCTGTTTTTGTACAAGATGTGAGTACATCTACAAATTCAGGACTTAAAAGCTGTGAGACGGGAGAGAAAAGCAAGAAGAGATGAAGGTAAAACTCGAGAATAGAGAATTTAAAAACATCAAAGACTCTAGTAGCAGAGGACACAGGGAAGGGGTGGTCCTGTGGCAGGACCATGGGGGAGGGGAGTCATTGAGATTAACATAGAAAAGAAACTTATGACAGAGAATTAAAAGCCCAGGCAGAGGGCTACATGTAAAGCTTATGCTTGTGTGTGAAAAAAACTCTCTATCTGCAGATGGGGAAGTCTATGCTCTATATAAACAATCTATAGAGTGTCAAAACTCTCATGGCCCAAGGCTATGAGCCTATGACCTCTCCCAGCTGTTCCAATTCTGAAACTGCCTTTAAAAAGATTTATTTTATACATATATATATATATATATATATATATGTCTGTGTGTGTGTGTGTGTGTGTGTATGTTGTCTGCATGCTTATATATACACATACATGAAGGTGCCGGTGGAGGCCAGAAGAAGGCTAGTTAGATCTCTTGGAGCTGGAGTTACAAGTGGTTGTAAACTCCCCCACGTGGGTGCTAGGAGCCTAGTTCTAGCCCTCAGGAAGAGTATCAAGTGCTCATCATCTCTGAGCCATCTTTGCAACCCCAGATGAAACAAACAAGCAAAACAAAATAAAATCCATGTGAGTGTGTGCATGTGCATGTGCGTGTGTGTGTGTTTGCATGCACACGCATATGTATGTGTGTAGGCGTGGCTGCAGCTGCTTTTTGTTGCTGATCTACCTAATGGGCCCTGGACCTGCTTTTCCACATTTACAAACACATTGTTTGTTACTATCAACAGGTCCTCCTGTTTTAGTCCTAGGACATAAGATTCTGGATATACTAGTGAATATCTTCTAAACACCAAGCCACAGATTTATGGGGGTGGTAGGGAAGAACTTATTCCTTGGAGTTCTATGACAGTCCTGAGACTAAGCCTTGTTCCTGGGAACCATTTTGGGCTGACTTATACACTTGTAAAATACCCATATTTATGCCATGAACAAGTTACTTCATGCTCATTATTTAGACATACCAATTAAAAGGGTTTCTTTCACTTAATGAGTTTCTTTTTCTGCTTCATCAATTCACTTATCACGAACAATGATCCCCCATTCAATGGGTCTAGAAATCCTTAAGCTCATAAATCACTGTAGGATCCTAGGTTCACAGTGGGAGCCAGTGTCTTAAGCAATGAAGTAGTCTTTGCCCTCTCTTTGGGCAAAGAATACCTGTTTATAATCACTCTCGTGGGCAAAGCAACTAAGATCCTGAGAGACAAGAAAGTCAAGGAAATGGACTCATCTTTTGTGTGTGGGTGAGTGTGCACAGCCATGAGTATGGGTAGAGGACAGAGGACAACCTCTATGGTCATCCCTCAAACTCCATTCACCTTGCCTTTTTTTTTTTAACATTTATTTATTTATTTATTGCTAGACATGGCACGGTGGCACATACAGAGGCAGACAGATCTCTGAGTTTGAGGCCAGCCTGGTTTACAGAGTGAGTTCAAGGACAGCCAGGGCTACACAGAAAAACCCTGTCTCCAGAGAGGAAAAAAAGATTTATCTGTTTTATTTTACATGTATGAAAGTTTTGCCTGCATGTATGTATGTATACGACATGCTTGCCTGATGTCCTCAGAGGTCAGAAAAGGATGTCAGTTTTTCTGGAACTGGAGGTAGGATAGCTATGAGCTACCTTGTGAGTGCTAGCAACCAAAACCAGGTCAACTGTAAGAGAAATAATTACTCTAAACTGTAGAGCCATCTCCCCAGCCCCAACCTTGTTTCCCTCTTTCTAGTGGCGAGATTACTACTGGGTACCACTAGGCCCCACTTTTTAAAATGGATTTTTGGGAATCAAACTCAGTTCCTCGAGCTTAATCACCAAGCCTATTATTGAATGAGCTATCGCCCTAGACCCATGCCTTGTCTGTGCTAAATAGCATACTTCATATCAACGGTCTCATAACCATAGTCTAAGCATTATCAGATCATAAAATATAATGGACACCTTCGGGATGGTCGAGAAGACTAAGCTAGAAAGGATGATGTTACTGAGGAAATAAAAGGTCAGCATGGTGTACTAAGACTATGTGGCCAGAGAAGATGGCCCTTGGGACTCCTGCAACATTTGCAGCTCCCTTGTGGGGGCTTTCTTCCATACAGTCATCATGCTGGCCTCTGCTGAGCCTCCTCACCCCTCACTCTCACTAGCAAGAGTGGTCTCATGACCCAAGCACTGCCAGGTTCTCCCCTATGGCAAAATTCTGGGCAAACAGACTGGTCACCTGGACCAGCCATACAGAAAGAAAATGTGATTCTCTGGTAATAAGAGACGGATCCTGGCTAGGCATGCCCAACCCACCACCTACCAGCCCCAATGTAGCAGTGAACATAGCCTACCACAAGATTGTACACTCACTTCAGTTATGATGAGCTTTGAGAGGTTTTTCTAATTTATTTTGTAACTAAATGGTATGGTTCTTTTTTCCAGTGTAGAAAAAATTCAAATATTTTTAATGTTTACGAGTGTGTGTCAGTTATATATGATAATGGGTTTCATTATGACATCTTCATACGTGCATATAGTATATTGACCATGACATCTTCATATGTGCATATAATATATATTGACCATAACATCTTCATATGTGCATATAATATATATTGACTATGACATCTTCATATGTGCACATAGTATGTATTAATCATGGCATTTTCATATATGCATATAGTATATAACCTATATTTACCATTCTCTCCCCCATTTCCTTCTCTTGTTCCTCCCACTCCTGTTGATCCTCCTTCTTTCCCCCACTAGTCTATTTTCTTGTCTTTTTTTTTTTTTTTGTAATTCAGTGAGTTTAATCAGGGTTGCTAGTAGGAGCATGGGTGAAGGATTGCCTACAACTTGCCAGAGGCTACAGCTCTGAAGAAAATGGCCCTTCCACCCCCCCAGTTACCATGAACTGTGAATAGATCCCCTAGGTGGGCCTTGTGAGTCCCTCTCCCATAGCTGTGTTAACTGTCTACAGGTCTCAGGGAGAAGCATGGTCTTAGGAGCTCCTTCATCTCCAGGAGTGGTCGTGCCCATCCTTAACCCATCACTGTCTCGCTCCTGCATGGTGGACTGATAAGTCATCAGAACTGTGTTTATGGTGTGAAACATCTCTCCAGGAGACAAGCTTCCTGTCTGTCTGGCACCAGCTGATACAGGAGAAATTCTAATTCCTTGGGAACCACTGTCTGAATAGTTTGGTAACCAAAGGAAAAGGGCACATCTAAAGAAGTCTCTTTAGAAAATCTTCCTTTCTGTCAGGATGGGTATATTGTGCCCCATTGTGCCCTGGCCACAGCCCTGCTACTCCCCCACACCCTCATTCTATGCTTTCCTACAGTGTACTGGGTGCTGTTCATCAAATTAGCAAACCCCTAACTCCCAGGAGTGGGGTTCATAAATGGTCTTCTCTGTGGGAAATGGTCTTCTCCCTCCTACAAGTAGATTCCCAGAATCCCCACAGTGCTCAGAGTAGTGCCCATCACCGTGAATTCCATTCATTTTCTTATGGAAGTTTTCTTCCTAGACTGAGGAAGCAAGGCCCTCTTCATTGTTCCTTTCCCAATGCAGACTTATTGAGTAAATCTTTGCCCACTTTTTGCTATGACACTGTCTGCTTGGCCTATTGAAGCTGAGAAGCCAAGTCCAGCTGGTTAGGGCTGCCAGGCCCAAGCTCTGACTTAATCAATTTCACTAAAAACAACAGAAGTCCCAAACTTTCTGGAATCATTGCTTTCTTAATACATCAGTAATTTTTTTCATGGTGCCCAGAGGCTAAAAGAAGATGAATTTATTGAGTACTTATAGCTTAACAATTATAGTGTTTTGAAGGAGGAAACCAGTTAAATGGGAAGAAAACTGAACATTAGCATTTCATTCTCAGCTTCTAATTGCTAACAGATAGAAACTCTGTCTGGTGTCACATGACGGACCAGACTTGGGGTTGTATTGGAAACTGGCATTCTCATTTTCTGTTTAGCATTGAATTTTGGATGTCATTTCCTTTTACAATAGCAATCCCTAAATCGCAACTATGTGCAAACATGATGTTAGCAAAAGGAAGGGAGCTGGACCACAGCTGAATAGGAACAGCCCCCATAGACTCTTGTGTTGGAGTGCTTGGCCCATAGGGAGAGGCTCTATTAGGAGGTGTGGCCTTGTTGGAGTAGGTGTGGCTTGTTGGAGGAAGTATGTCATTGTGGAGGTGGGCTTTGAGGTTATAGATACTTAAGTTCTGCCTAGTGTGAAACACAGCCTCCTTCTGCTGCCTGTGGATCAAGATATAGAACTCTGGGCTACTCCGACACCACATCTACCTGAATGCTGCCATGCTTCCCACCATGATGATAACAAATTGAACCTTTGAAACTATAAGCCAGCCCCAATTAGTGTCTTCCTTTATAAGAGTTCCCATGGTCATGATATTTCTTCGCAGCAATGAAACCCTAACTAAGGCACTGGTCTTATAAGGGAATTCTCCAGAATTCAGTGTGGAAAACAGGGGGCCACAGTGTCTCTAAAGGAGACAAAACTCAAAATGTAAAGTTGGTAAGAGGACACAAGGCAAATGTTTGCATTAGTAGTGAAGGGAAGACAAGATTCGGGTGGGTGTTCAATATTTGTTTATGATACATGTGCGTCTGTTTGTGTGTGTGTGAGATGTATGAATACATGTATAGGATATGTGTATGCATATGTGTGTTTATGGGGTTTTCACATGTGCCACAGTACATATGTGGAGGACAGAGATGTTGGTCCTTGCCTCTCATCTCACTTGAGGCAGGCTTTCTTCTCCATTTACTTCACACATCAGACTAGCTGGCCCTCCAGCTTCCAGAGGTTCTAATGTCTCCATCTCATCCCTCCACAGTAGCACTGATGTTATAGATGCACGCTGCTTTACTTAACTCCTGGGGCTTTGAGCTCAGGCCCTTACACTTGCACAACAAGCCTCCCATCTACTAGGGTGTCTCCCCAACCCAAGATTCATGAACATATATATGGTGGTTTAAATATGCTTGACCCAGGGAGTGGCACTCTTAGGAGTTGTAGCCTTGTTAGAGTAGTGTGGCCTTGTTGGAAGAAGTGTGTCACTGTGGGGGTGGGCAATAAGGCCACAAGGAAGCCAGTATTCTGTAGCAGCCTTCAGATGAAGATATAGAACTCTCAGCCCCTCCTGCACCATGCCTGCCTGGATGCTGCCATGTTCCTACCTTGATGATAATGGACTGAACTTCTGAACCTGTAAGTCAGCCCCAATTAAATGTTGTTCTTCAAAGACTTGCCTTGGTCATAGTGTCTGTTCACAACAGTAAAACCCTAACTAAGACAATATGTAAAGGAGATGAAGGTGTGCATTGTTCAAAAGAAAAGGTGCTAGCAAAAGCAAAGGAGTGTGTGGTTGGGAGGCCATTGTTAATTGTTTATAAATGGTTCCTATCCTCTATCAATATTCCTTGACCCTGGAGGGAGGACCATCTCTGAGTCAAAGGAGGAGCTGGAGGCAAATCTTCCATCTTGTCTTAGACCCAGTGAAAGTGGCCTTAGCTAACTAGTATGTTCATTTCTTTTGTTAATTTGATGGTGGTGGTGGTGGTGGTGCTGCTGGTGGTGGTGGTGGTGGTGTGTGTCCAATTTTTTTTCAGCATACCTTAGTTTCAACAAAGCATTAGGTCTCTGAGGTACTGCTATAGACTCTAGTATTCTCTCTCTCTCTCTCTCTCTCTCTCTCTCTCTCTCTCTCTCTCTCT
>NW_021604653.1:1071286-1075021 GCF_004785775.1 Grammomys surdaster
TCTCTCTCTCTCTCTCTCTCTCTCTCTCTCTCTCTCTCTCTCTCTCTGTATGTGTGTGGTGTGTACATACTTGCACTGTGTATGTTCATGCACACACAAGAGCATGTGTACATAGAAACTGGAGGTCAACTTCTGATGTCCTCCTCAATAGCTCTCCACCATATTTGTTTTTGAGGCAGGATCTGAACCCAAATCTCCTGCCTGGCCTGAGCTGACTGGCCAGTGAGCGCCACACATCCTCTCCTCCCTGCCTCCCCAGCATTGGGATTACAGATGTGTACACATGTTATTTTACATGGGTCCTGGCATCCAAAACTTATGCTCATGTAATATGTTTGTCACTGACTGAGCCATTTCTCCACATCCCTCTAGCACTCTCAAAACCCAGTCCTTGGCTTCTAGTAAATTCTTTATCAAATTCCAGGTTTTCCAATTGCTGAAGCAGTAGCAAATATCAAAAAAGACAGAAGAAATGGAGAGAGAGAGAGAGAGAGAGAGAGAGAGAGAGAGAGAGAGAGGAGAGAGTCAGCAGGTAGCAAAGATATAAATTACCAGGAATGAAAAGCTCCCCCTGGGTGAAAGAGATAAAGGAGAGTGTGTGTGTGTGTGTGTGTGTGTGTGTGTGTGTGTGTGTGTATGACCTTTAGTCACTGAGGACCAAGAGGACTGGATACAAAGGAGCTGGTTTCAGGAGAAGAAAGGAGAATGGGAACCTGGGAGAGAGAAAGGAACATATTCCTGTCACTCAGAAGGTGGTACCATTATCTGGTCCTTGCCCCCCACTGCCCTGCATCTGACAGGAACTGCGTCTTTGGGCTGTCAGAGGAATGGGGAGAGACTGGCTCTAGGAAGTGCAGGCAGCTGGCTGTGTGCTGTGATTAGAAAACCACAGAACTCTAGCCATTGGCCAAAAATAACCTCCCTCTGGACCTGCTCCCAAGTCCACCTGCCAAGCTTGTCACTGTCCCTGTGCCTTCCATCAGAGCACCGTGTCTCCAGGGATCCATTGTTAAAATAGAAAGATGTTATCATAGAAAGATAAGGCATTAACTTACCGGGGCTTGTCCAAAATTTAGCCCTGTTTGGTTAACTGTTAGTTAAGTAAAATCAATTGTGGTCTAATAGTGTGCTCTACTAAATGTAATGCTACCTATTGCTGTTGACCAGACTATCTCCAAATTCAGTGACTTAAGACAATGAAAATGTATTGAGTTGGGATTGGGGAAAGTGTTCTAATTACTTTCTATGGATGTGATAAAAACACCATGACAGAGACAACCCATAGCATTAAGGGTTTATTTAGGGTCCACCATGAGGGGTCCACAATGGCAGCAGAAGAGTGATATGGCATCTGCAGCTGGAAGCAGAGCTGAGGGTTCACATCTGGGACTGAAAGCAAGATGAACACACAGAGCCTTTGAGGTGTAAAAATTATCCTCAGAGACTAACCTGAAGCAGGTCCACACCTTCTAAACCTCCACACACAGTGCCATCAACTGGTAACCAAGTGTTCAAATTCCCAAGACTATGGGGAACTCCCAAGACTATGGGGAAACATCTCATTAAAACCACCCCAGAGGAATAAAGCTGGCATTTCTGGTCCACAGTCTCTTATAGGATGCAGTTAAGACCCCAGGAAGGGGAGACAGAAACAGAAACAGAAACAGAAACACACACACACACAGACACACACACACACAGACACAGACACACACACACACACACACACAGAGAGAGAGAGAGAGAGAGAGAGAGAGAGAGAGAGAGAGAGAGAACCAAATAGAGACACAGAGATAGACAGACATACACAGAGACAGAGACACAGAGAGAGGAATGATGAGAAAAGAGAGATTGAGAGAGGTTCTGCAATATAACCAAGAGCTTTGGCAACTGTAGGGGGCTAATAATGGAAGGTCAAGTCTGGATTATAGGCAGGAGCTTCCTAGTGCCTCTGGCTTCCTTCTGACTCTTGTTGTAGATCCCTCTGGAGAGAAGAGTTCTTGCCACCACAGCCTCCTTGCTTGTTGCCATTGGCCTCATATAAGCCTCATGGCAATGAAAAGGTAGGGGAGGAACGGCTGAAAATGAGAAACAGCGCCTCTACTGACCAGTGTTCCTCCTGCAGGTAGCTGTTATTGGCACTGGCTATGTGTAGGAAGTTGTCATAGTTCCCCTCCACAGTCTTTCCCTGCATGTGGTGGGAACTGGCTCCTCAGGGACCTAAGCATTCCTGGCCCCCCCTTCTGGTGTGTGTGTCTGTGTGTGTGTGTGTGTGTGTGTGTGAACTGTGGTACATGTGTGCACATCAGAAGACAAGCTTAAGTGTTCTCCTCTCCCACCTGTGTGAGGCAGGCTTGGTTTTTTTTGTTTGTTTGTTTGTTTTCCACGTGTATACAGGTTAGCTGGCCTGGGAACTTCTGAAATCTCCTGACTCTGCCTTGTCTTGCTGTAGGAATGCTGGGATTACAGATGTGCTATCTTGTCAGTTTTACAGGTGTGTCAGGGATCCTAACTCAAGTCCTTATGCTTGTCCAGGAAACACTTTGCCCACTGAGCCCTCTGCCCAGCCCCATTCTTTTCATTTGTTTACAAAGATTTATTTAATTATGAGAGTTTGTTTTCTTTTTTTATCATGTAGTTTCTGGAAATTGAACCGAGGTGATCAGGCTTGGAGGCAAGTGTCTTTACTTGCTAAGTCATGTTTCTGGTCCCAAAATACAATTGAATATACAAATAAAATGAAGGTCAGTTACACGTGGTGGCTGCACACATAGCTGGCTTGCTGTTTTATAACTACTGACACCCTTTCGATGACTTGAGAATATTGCCTCACATGTCACCTGAGGACCAGAACATACCAGCCAGTGGCTAACCCCATGGAAGTCTTGGATGCGCCAGACAACCCACACTGCCTTGCAGGACTTCTGTAAGCCCTGCATCCCACTTCCCGTTTTCATATGGCTCTATTACTTCCCTTAGCGCTATATCTCGGAATCTCTCATCCACTCACTTCGTTACTTATTCTTTCCACATCATTAGCCTCGTACTGTGGTTGGGGTGAGGGGATTTGTCATTTTTCCATGCCCAAATCCCAGTTTTTGAGACTCTGTGTGGCGCACAGCAGGCATTTGGCAAGTATGGCTGACAGAAGGAAGCTATGGAAAACCTTCGATGTATGTTGCCAAGTAAAAAGGCGTTACATCATACACTTCCAACTCAATGACAAGCTGGAAAAGGCAAAACCTCAGAGACAGGAAAAAGATCAGTGGTTGCAGACCGTGGCTCGGTTGGTAGAGTGCTTGCCTAGCAGATCTGAGGCCCAGGGAGCCATCCTCAGCATTTAATAAACCTGCAATTGCATGCCTGCAACCCCAACACTTGGAAGGCAGAGGCAGGGGGATCAGAAGTTCAAAATTATGAGCTGGGAAGGTAAGCTCAAGGGCAGAGCACTCGTTAAGCACAGACAAAACCTGGGTCTCATCCTCAGTACCTCAAATCAACCAAACCAGCTAGCCAAACTGGGGTCTGTGTGAGCCAGAGATAGCTCAGCAGTGAAGAGTACTTGCAGCTCTAGTCTGAAACCTAAGTGTGGTTCCCAGCACCAAGGTCAGGTGCTCCAGGCATCTTTCTCTGGCCTTCATGTATTAATGCACACACACACACACACACACACACACACACAGAGAGAGAGAGAGAGAGAGAGAGAGAGAGAGAGAGAGAGAGAGAGAGAGAGAG
>NW_021604653.1:1075031-1081025 GCF_004785775.1 Grammomys surdaster
GAGAGAGAGAGAGAGAGAGAGAGAGAGAGAGAGAGAGAGAGAGAGAGGGAGGACTGAGGGAAGGGAGGGAAGAATGGGACTTTAAAGGCAGTACAATTATTCTGTAGGATGTTTGATAAAACAAGCTAGGAGCCACTAGGGTAGTAGTACAATGGATTTTCTCATGAGACTCTTAGACAATTGCAGGGTTTTAGCAGGGCAAGGAAGAAGGACCTTAAGCAGTGGAAATTCTTGATTCTCAGTTGCTGAGAGATTCATTCAAACTCTTGAGTGCTTCCTCTCCTTTCCTGAGAACCCACATTTTTCACCGTTTTGTTGTTGATGTTGTTTGGTTTTTTTGTTATTGTTGTTCTTGTTTTCGCTTTTGTTTTATTCTATCTCACAGGATGGCATTAAAGTTGTTTATGAGCTGACCCGAAGAAAAGGTGGTGACTCCGGATTATCCATGGGATCTCACAAACATCTCCCAGAGCAGTCAACATCTGCAGTCAACACCAGGGCCACACAAAGAGCCACTCATGTTTGCTGTCCTCTCCAGGTACTGGAAGCACATGCCATTCCAGGAGGAAGTCTTAATTCCAGAGACCCTCACACATCATACTTGAAAAAAAAAGTCAAGCATAATAACAGTGTGGGGCTGCAGCAGCAGCTCGAGTATGCAGCTAATTACAGGCAGGGAAGCAGATGGCCTCACACACATGGAACATTCAAGGAAAGGCTCAACAGAGGAGGCTGCCGAGGACTCTGAGGGGCTCAGGACAGATGGAAGGAGATGCAGTCTTAATTCCTATGGTGTTTCTCTTCCCCACACCTCCAGAGAAGCTTTCTGTCATGTCAGGGCAACAGCCACAGAAAAGGGGGAACAATCCTTCCAGCTCCCCGCCCACCTTTGACAACTGGAAAGCTTGGAGGAGTGCATCTGAGTCCCAGGGCCCTTGCTGAAGCATTCAAATTCTTGTGTCTCATGGCAAAGAATTAGATCAGGGACACGTGGCTAGAAATAGAAATAAAGACCATTTATTACAAAAGGGAGGATGCTCCCAAGAAGGGGAGTGGGCCTGTGAGCCAAGGGAAAAGCTATAAACGGTGAGCAGTCTCAAGACCCATTGTAGGTCATTTAATATTTGTATGGCACAGATCTTTCTCCTGTGTGCTCTATTTGTTGTGTAAAGCCCAGGTAGGAATGACTTCCAGTGTGTTTCTCTGCCAATGGGCAGCCTCTAAGTTTCTTTTGATGTGGATTTCCCCTGTGTCTACTCACCTGCCCCAGGGGGGATGAAAGAAGTTGGGTGAAGGCGATGGGGTGTTTTTCTGTGGTGTGGAAGCATCTGGTCAGTGGTTCTGTTGGGTTGTGACTGTCTCATTAAACAAGCTTGGGAATTGGCTTTCTTGTATATTTGTTTTCCACAGTCTTTCCTTCACCTTGGTTACTATGGCCCTAACCCCAACTACCTGTGCATATGTTAACTTACATAGTCAGGGAGAGATGGAATTAAATGTTTTTCATGAGCTGACCCAAAGAAAAGGTGGTCGTTCAAAGAAAAGGTGTGTTATCCATGTGGCTGCGATGTAATCTCAGGGTTCCTTTGAGAATGATGTTTGTGTGTGTACGTGAGTGGAACATAGGTAAACATGAATGCAGGCGTCCACAGAGGTCAGAAGAGGGTGTCAGATCTCCTGGAGCCAGAGTTATAAGCAGTTGTGAGCTAACTGATGTAGGCACTGGTAGCTGAACTCGGGTCCTTTGCAAAAGCAGCGTGCACTGGGGACCACCGAGCTGCCTCACCAGCCCCAGTTACTCGGTTCTTAAACGTGGAAGAGGAGTTCCATCAGAATGTTTTGTGAGAAAGACTCAGTCAGCCACCAGGAGCTCAAAGATGGAAAGAGCCACAAGGTAGTGGCTGTGGGCAACGTATTGTAAATCTCAGCACTGAGAAGGGAGAGACAGGTAGATCTTTGAAGCTGTCTGATGAGTCAGTTTAGCCTGCTTGGGGAATTTGCAGGCCAGTGAGAGACTCAGTCTCAAAAATAAGGTAGGGACCAGAGAGATGTTTCATTTAAAAAAAAAAAAAGTACCTCAAGAACTCAACAACTGAGTCTTATCCCAAGGACCCACACAGACATAGACACACACACAGACATAAACACAGACACACACAGACACACACACACACACACACACACACACACACACACACAGATGGGGGTATCCATCAGAGGAGATCAAAGAGTCTTAATGAGCCAGCTGGTGATTGTACTGGGTGTTCCCACTGTGTCCCTGAGCCTTTCTCAGGGTGAGCTTCTAAGCACAAAAACCCATGTCCTGGGTTGACATACTTCAGTAAACAAGAATCATTAGCCAGAAGTAGAACTATAGAAGCCAAAAAGTAAGGTAAGTGCATCTAAAGACTTTCCCAGAACTATGAACTTTGATGGATCAGGCCTTTGTTTTTTTGTTTTGACAGGGTGCTGTCTACATGCTGAATTTTACAGCCTGAATGAACTTCCATTATTGAGTCAGTTGTGCTAAGGCCTGGGGTCTACTAAGATCTGGGGACCTATTACAGTTGTATCTGAGTAATGACAGCCAGGCTGATCTCTAGTCTTAATAATAATAATAATAATAATAATAATATTAATAGTTATAATGCTGCTGCTGATATGTAATATCAGTAAGCTCTCTGGAGACTCTACAGAGACTCATCTTGGTCTTTCCCAACTTCTACAGGCTATCCACAGCCTACAGTCATCTGAGAGGTGACATCTCAGCTGAGGAATTGACCAGATGAAATTAGTCTGTGGGCATATCTCTGAGAGATTGTCTTGCTTATTAATAGACGCAGCAGAGCCCAGACCACTGGGTGTGGTACTACCCCTTGGGCAGATGGACCTAAACTGTATAAAATAGCATGCTGAAGCATGGACCAGTGAATGAACAGAGAGCAAACCAGTTCCTCCCCAGTTCCTGCCTCAAGTTCTTGCCCTGAGTTTCCTCAATGGTGGATTATGTCTGGGAAGTATAAAGCAAATTATTTCTTTCTTTTCCATGTCGATTTGGGTCAGGATGCTTTATCACAGCAGCAGAAGTGAAACTAGGCCAACCACTAATCACAGATAAGGGTAAATGGCACACCATGACTGAGATGGCTCTCCGGGGAGAGCTGAGACCAGGGCTTTGGCCTTTGGTCTCAGTGTCTTGGAGAGAGGCGCAATGAAACCTGATCCCAATAAGAGAGTGAGAGGAGTCTTGGTTTAGTGGTGATTCTCAGCTTTCCTAATGCTGTTCCTCATGTTGGGGTGACCCCTACCCCCAGCCATAAAGTTATTTTCATTGCTATTTCACAATTCTAATTTTACCACTATTGTGCATCATACTGTAAGAAAACATCTGTGTTTTCCAATAGTCTTAGGCAGCTCCTGTGAAAGAGTCATTTGACCCTCAAAGCAGTGACCCATAGGTTGAGAACCACTGGCTTAGCGTGGAGGAGGCATTCAGTGTGAGAGTTGATGATGGGAAAGGGTTGCAGGGCCTTGAAAGAGAAGAAAAGATCTGACCCTGAAGGATGAAAGCAGATTGAGAGATGGAATCTGGAGGGAAGGCTGTTGCCCCACCAGAGTATCCCAGGAGTCTGGGATGTCCTAGAGCAGGAGGTGTTTATTTATCCCTCAGAAGGTACTAGCTTGGTTTTAAGGCTGGGGAGATGGTTTAGTCCATAAAGCGCTTGTTGTGCAGTCATAAAGGAACCAAGTTCCATCTCTAACACTAACATTAAAGTTAGGTGTGCTAGTCATCCCAATGGGGAAGTGGACACGGGTGAACCCCACAAGGCTCAATGGCTAGCAGACTACTCTCCTCAGTGAACTCCAGGCCAGAGAGAAACACCATCTCATAAAATGAGGTGGGCAACATCTAAGGAATGAAAAACAAGGTTGAACTCTGGCCTTTACTTGTAGAAGCACGGGTGTGCACCTACACCTGCTATATGGGGTGGGGGTGGGGCATTCCCTAAGAGCTCTGAAACTCTGGATGCCTTGTAAGCTACAAAGCTAAAACCCTGTGGATTCTTCCAAAAGGCTAATGACCACTGAATGGCATGACAAGCATGACTTTAAAAATTTAACAGAAACTCGTTACTAATTCATTCCTAGACTCAGCTTTTTAAAATTCTTCTCTTCAGTGCTCACAAGCTACAGAATCAGACTTCTCAAGCTGCTGATTTTTTGTCCTCACTGGAAAGGCGACACACAGTGAGTCCAAGACTATTTTTCCTCTCCACCGACCTCTGCATAGGTAGACTGTGGTATACAGGGAGACAGGATAGGACAGCGTAGGATGAGACGAAGACAATTCCTCCCAGCTTTGTGGAGGAAACCCTACATACTACTCCAGACATCTGGACCCTAACGACAGTGTGGCCTGAGGCAGGACAGGTAGGATGAAGGGTCACAGTTGCAGCAACTCCACTGGATACACTTTGCTGTTGGAACCTATGCCTTAGTTTGGGAATTCTAGAATTAGAGATAGAATCTGTGTTATTTTCTCTTCCTGCTGCTTAGATAGAAATAGCCTGAAAAGCAACGTAGTTGGAGAAAGGGTTTATTGGAACCACAATTCCAGGTTTCAGTCCATCACTGCTGGGAAGTCAAGGCAGCATGAGTTAGTCACATCACATCCACAGACAAGAGCAGAGAGCAATGAATTGATGTATGCCTGCTGGTGCTTCTTTCTCTGCCTATACATGGTTCATAATTCCCGTTCTAGGGAATGATACCACCTACAATGGGTAGCTCTTCCCATCTCAATGAATGTAATCAAAGTAATCCGTTACAGGCATGCCCACAGGCCAACCTTATCTAGCCCACCCCGCCAATCCCAGCTGATTGTAGGTAGTGTTAATTTGACAATGAAAATAACTATGACAGAGCTTATACTCCCTTTTATTCTATGCTAATTTATCATTGAGTAGAGTGTTGAGCACAGAGAGTTGTCTGATAAGTCCTTTATGAATTGGGGTTGAACATATCTCAAGGTCCTCTCATCCTCCAGGTAGCTCCTTTTTCACTGACACCAGACCTCACTGAGGACCAGGTTTTAGGAGCTGAACTGGAAGCAAGTAGCATCCACACAGACAAAAGTAGATGCTGTTAAGGGAACACTTGTAGTTTGAACATTATTTGATGGACATTTGCTTTTAGAATATGTGAAGTTTTGTGTTAATTGTCAACTGGACAGAATCTAGAATCATCTGGGAGAAGGAGCTCTGAGCATGCTTGTGAGGGATTATCTTGATTACTATAATTGATGTGGCAAGACTTACCATAATTGTGGGTGAGACCACTGCCTAGGCTGGGATCCTGAATTGTACACAAAGGAGAATGCTATCTGAGCACACGCATGCATTCTATTTCTGATGCCGTGATCAAGCCTGGACTTTTCTACCATGATGAACTCGACCTTGGACATGAGGCAGGAAAAAAAATCTTCTTTAAGTTGCTTTTGTCAGAGTATTTATCACAGCAACAGGGAAAGAAAGGAAGAATGTAGCTGGACTTTAGCTACTTTATGGGTTCCCTTTTTCTGCCCCCCATGTCCACCCGTATCCCTTCCAACCCCTAACACTAGTGGGAGAGAAAGCTAGAGGGGAAGAGGGGCATAAATATTGCTAGGCTACTTCCTGGATGGTTAGGAACGTCGAGTTCCTTGGGGCAAGTTTGATCTTTGTGGGATATCGCCAACTACCACCACCACCAGCAGCAGCAACAGGAACAGGAGGAGCAGGAGGAAAAGGAGGAGGAGGAGGAGGAGGAGGAGGAGGAGGAGGAGGAGGAGGAGCAGCAGCAGCAGCAGTAGCAGCAGTAGCAGCAGCAGTGGCAGCAGGAGCAGCAGCAGCAGCAGGAGGAGGAGGAGGAGCAGCAGGAAGAGGAGGAGGAGGAGGAGGAGGAGGAACAGGAGCAGGAGCAGGAGCAGGAGCAGGAGCAGGAGCAGGAGCAGGA
>NW_021604653.1:1081035-1084652 GCF_004785775.1 Grammomys surdaster
CAGGAGCAGGAGCAGGAGCAGGAGCAGGAGCAGGAGCAGGAGCAGGAAGAGGAGCAGCAGCAGCAGCAGCAGCAGCAGCAGCAGCAGCAGCAGCAGCAGCAGCAGCCGCTGCTGCCGCCCTCTCAGGACTCTAGCCTTTTTTTTAAAACCCTCTCAACAGTCCCAAGAATTTCAAATGCCATTCATCTGCAGAAACTATCTGCATCTGGCAGAATCATCCCCTGCCAGAGCATGAGGTAAATCACAGTCAGCTGCTGTGGACCTGGGATTAAAACCAAAACATATTCCCATAACATTTCTGTTTTTAAAGAAACCAAAAATTCTCACTGCAGAAGACAGAGTTTAACCTAAGCCCTTAGTGAAGTATATGTTCTGTATTCTAATCTTACCTCTGAGTTTAACCTACGCCATTAATGAAGTATATGTTCTGTATTCTAACCTTACCTCTGTTCCTCAACATAGGCACTCAATTCTCTGGTTCTCTGGATATCTCAGATTCTTTGGATCTGATTCTCACCTTGAATATCTTCCATGTACCCTTACCCCCACATATATTGGGCAGGGAGAAACTGAACAATAGAATGACTATATATTACAAAAAGGATCTATTAGACTGACCTACATGATCTAGACTAGGTAGTCTAGATCCCTGTTTGCATGTCAGACATGTCTGAGGATGCAGAAAACCCAGTACCTACAACTACTTAATCCATGAAGCTGGAGACCCACCAGTTTCAGTCTGGTACTGAAGACCTGGGTAGGGGATTGGATTCTAGAGAGTCACTGGTGTTCAATCTCCATTTGAAATGCAAAGAAGCCAGTGTCTAATGCCAGTGAGTGATGGCAGCAGCAAGGACAATGGGGTGGACACACTCCCCAGGAAGAAGTGAAGGCAGGCAGTAGCATTATGTCTCAGATGTCTTGTCTAGGCTACCTTAGGAATGGGCCACCCAATTTGGATTAGGGGCTTCTCCCATCACAGACCCACTCAATGCTGTGTCTCTTAGTCAATTCCAGATCCACTTGAGATTAATGTCACATGGCATATCTGGTAAATTTCCATCATTTCCTAAGACTGTCTCAATTATTTGTCCTGGGGGACTTTTTCTGATACTCCACACTGGTGTATTCCAGGTGACTGTCACCTGATGCGTGTACCAGATCCTTCTTACTATTCCCGCAACCGAGTAATATGCCTACCATGTACTACATTCTCCACAAATGCCATTTAAATGTCTGTCATTATCAGGTCCTGTTCCCTGAGACGTTTTATAATGCATAATGTACATGCTAGTAACTAGAAAATGGAGGAAAGTAAGATAGAACTTGTTCTAAACTCCAGCTTGAAAGTCAGTTTTCTTGAGGGCAGTGTAAGTTATTCAAATTCCCCCCAAACCCACAAATAGCCTGGGTAATTCCATTACACATCAGCTTGGGGGATGATTCGGTGTATGGCATAATTTGGGCAATGGGAGAGGACAGTAACATTAGAGTTATAAAATACAGCAATAAAGAACAACTCTCAAAGCCTCAAAATTCAGGCTTTAGCTTTTAGACATACAGAAGAAAGAATTTGTTGATAATAATTGGGCCATCCTAGGTTGGTTAGCCATGATAATATCATTTTCTGGGTGGCTTAATTAAAAGTCCCTGTGGTGATTTGCATTGTTTTGCAACTTGACAACATCTGGAATCACCACAGAGACCTCTGGGCATGTCTGTGAGGGAATTCCTAGATTTAGTTAACTGAAGAAAGAAAGCCCATCCTAATCACAGGCAATATGATTCTGTGGATTGGGAACACAAACTGAATAAAAATTAGAAAACAATACCAGGCCTTGTGGTAAACACTTCTAATCTCAGTGCTCTGGAGGCAGAGGCAGGCAGATTTCTGTGAGTTTGAGGCCAACCTGGTCTACACTGGAAGGACCAAGACAGCCAGAGCTTCATAGTAAGACCATGTTAAAAAAAAAGATTTAAAACAAACAAGCCAAAAACCAAAAGAAAGGAAAGGTGAACAGTAGCCTGTCTTCCTCTGCTTCAGGTCCACTCATGCAGTGTGAATAAGTCTCATGCACCTGTCCCCATGCCTCTCCCCATGCCTTTCCGCTTCGAGATGGAGCACACCCTCAAACAGTGAGCTGACATAAATCCTTCTTTAGTTGCTTTGGTCATAGCAACAAAAGAAGAAACGGCATTCACAGTTTCTCAAGCAATCCCTTGGATTTTGATGTGGTCAAAGAATAAGCCACGGGACCTGCAAAAATCCCTTAAAACCTCACAGATTTTCTTGGCCTGTAATGGTTTAGAAAGGAGCTTAAGTGCCTGGGAAGTCTCAAAGACATAATTCAGAAGGATATTTAGCTGGCAGCATTTCGCTTAAGTGGTGAAAAGCTGTGCAGTTTCTGGCGAAGGTACTCTTGGAAACAAGGGTCTCACTCTGTGGTTTGGGTGGGAATCTATGGGAGCGGCCAAGGAAAAGCAATGGCTTGGGTTTAAAAGCTATGTGCACACACCAACGTAGACTATGAATGCCTTCAGTGTACGCCCTTCCTTCACACACCTTCAACATCCATGCCCCCACCCTGGCAACTTTCTTCTGAACTCTAGAGTTTTGAAGCCCCTTGCTGGGCCTTTTGGGGCAGGGGTGGTGGTCTTGAAGGGCTGAGGGTCATTCTAGGTTTCTCCTCTCCTCTCGGGGCATGGTCTTGGCTTCAGTCAGAGCTGTGTCAGCATCCTTTTCAGACTCCAGAAGAGAGAGTGAGTACTTGAGGGCAGCCAGGGCAGCCACTGAAGCATCCGGGGAGATAATGATTACCTCACAGACAGTTATTCTTTTGAAAATCATTTTCAAGTTGATGAACTCATTGGAGGTGGAGACAGAGCCCCCCCCCAACGATTTAGGAGGCCTTTTCCTAAATTGCAATTTTTCTTTAATTAATTGGATGAATTTTTGTCTCTCTAAGCCCCTAAGTGTAGCCAGTGATAGAATTAAAAAGAGAATTGTTAAGATTAGTTGCAGCAGGGTCTGACCTACTTTAGACCAAACATTCTGGGGAGAAGACCAGATTTCAAGTTTCTGTTTGCTTTGTGTCTAAATCCTTCACTCAGCTAAATAGGACCAAAGACATTATTTCATGGAGACTGAAGAGTTTCGTTTTCTGTGGCCAATACTTGACTAATGAGCTTGGTTCTTGTATGAGTGAAGGTTATTAAATACAGGAACTGTCTTTGCTTTTGCATTGAAAAAGCAATGCTAATTTTGCTTTAAAAAAAACCTTAGCACTTGTCCAAGTTTAATAGAAGAATAAATGTTTAATTTTCTCTGAGAGTCTTAGAAACAGAAAGAGAAGATTGAACTTCAAATGCAAAAATATTACCTAACAGTGTTGTTAGAACGTTCTGGAACATTCTCCTCCCCCCAAAAAGCAAAGCTGGTAGGGCTAGGGAAGTGTCCAGATGGTAAAGTGCTAGCCTTGCAAATGTGATGACCTGAGTTAGGATTCCCCAGCATCCAGGTAAAAAGCTGGTGTGACAATGGTGAGCTCAGCCATGGAGGTGGAGGCAGGCAGAGGCAGAGAGGCAGAGAGGCAGAGAGGCAGAGAGGCAGAGAGGCA
>NW_021604653.1:1085398-1094408 GCF_004785775.1 Grammomys surdaster
TCCCTCTTTCCCTCTTTCCCTCTTTCCCTCTCCCCTCTCACAGCCCAGTCTATTATGCTGGCTATGCTCAATCTGCTACTTTCTCTACCTGCTCTGGACTCTTCCAGATGCCTCTGACTGTTCTCTTCCTCATATCTATCATAAAACTATCATAAAAGCCGTTTCCTTAACCATACCTAGTGTGATGGTTTATATATGCTGGACCCAGGGAATGGCATTATTAGAAGGTGTGGCCTTATTGGAGTACGTGTGGTCTTGTTGGAGTAGGTATGTCACTGTGAGTGTGGGCTTTAATACCCTAGTCCTAGCTTCCTGGAAGTCAGTTTTCCACTAGCAGCCTTCAGATGAAGACTTAGAACTCTCAGCTCCTCCTGCACGATGCCTGCCTGGATGCTGCCATGTTCCTGCCTTGATAGTAATGGACTGAACCTCTGAACCTGTAAGCCAGCCCTAATTAAATGTTGTCCTTTAAAAGAGTTGCCTTGGTCACGGCATCTGTTCACAGCAGTAAAACCCTAACTAAGACACCTAGGAATGTCATGTCCTCACTTTCATTCATTAGCAAATGCTTCATACAAATGTGTCTGGCTTCCAAATTCCCTGCCTCTCAATTCTTCCCGCAGTTCCTGTCTCTGTCCAAATGTCCCGATTCTCTTCTTCTGCCTCAGCTATAGGCCTTCAACTCTTTACTAAGCCAATCAGAAGGTGATGGAGAAGAATGTTTACAAAACACTGAGACACAGGTGATGCTTCATAAAAATATCAATATCAAAGTCTATCATTGGCTTTTTAATGTGGGTTCTGGGGACTGAACTCTTGTCCTCATGATTACGATTCAAGCTCTTTACCAACTGAGCCATAGCCCCAGCCTCCCTTCAGGTTTCTTTTCACTGTTGCAGAAGGGACTTTTGGCTTGTGTTTTACCTTCCAACATTATTCTGAGTTCAGCTTCCATATTCTGCTATGGCTATTTTCCTTTCTACCATCTTCAGGGTAGCACAACAAACAAACTTTGGAAGGACAGAACACATCCGGGGAATAGCTCACAGTTCTAGATTGCTTAGGCAAGTGGGAGAATCCTGGGGAATACCAAGAGCACTGTTCCTGAGCATGCATACTCATTGTCTTGCTCCTGTAGCCATGGAACTAGCCTAAGTGTCTACAGGCCTGTGGTAAGTTATATACATGAAGTGCTGTATTATAGAATATGCTAGATATTGAAGTATTAGGTGAATTCCATGGTAGATGGAGGAGGATCTTCTGAGGCCCCTCTCCTCCCCGGAGGGCTATGGGTAGTGGATGGTGGCTCAGGAATGGTGCATCATGCTCCTCAGTGGTATAGCCACTAGTAACTTGCCCTTGCTGGAGTGAAAAAACCTCCCATTCATTCTCATGCAGGTAACACTAATTAAATGTAGTGGATCATAGACACATTGAGGCAGTAAAGAAGGAGGAGATTTAGGGAAGAAGAAGGGGTTCAGTGGAAGAGGGAGGAGGATAACAGAGGGTAAAGGCAATACACTAGCATACATTGTGTATGTGTATGAAAGTGTAAAAGAATAAATGAAATTTAAAAATAGATCCAAACAACAATACAGGAAAAGTATACACATACACACACACACACACACACACACACACACACACACACATATGTTGAATATATATATATGTATATAAATTTTGTATATATAAATTGAATATTTTATATATAAAATATAATATATACATATACTTAAGGCCAAGGAAAGCAAATAAAATACTTGTCTTGTAAGCATAAGGACCTGAATTTGATTCCTAGAACCCATGCAAAAAAAGCAGGCATGGTAGAGCATGTTCATAATGTCAGAGCTTAGAAGGCAGAGATAGGCAGCCACAATAAACTACTAGGTGAGTTTTCATCCTCAAAGAAGCAAGATGGACAGTGCCCAAAGAATGACAGGCAAGATATCCACATGCATTTATACACACACACACACACACACACACACACACACACACACACACCCTGACTTCAGATACTGTAAATGAAAGGCTGCTGAGATGGCTCATTGGGTAAATGTTCAGTCCCTGAACATGGTGGAAAGAAAGAATCAGTTTTCACAAGTTCTCCTCTAGCTTTGTGGCATCAATCACTTTACCATATAATGAATCAATTAAAATGTAATAAAACTTTTTTTTTCAAGAGAGGGTTTCTCCGTGTAGCCCTGGCTGTCCTGAAACACTCTCTGTAGACCAGGCTGGTCTGGAACTGAGAGATCTGCCCGTCTCTGCCTTCAAGGTGCTTGGGTTAAAGGTGTGTGTCATGACAGCCTGTACATGTAATAAAACTTTTAAAATGGAAAAGAGTCGTGGAAAAGTCTCCCAAATGAAAATTATAAAGTATCTGGAAAAAGAAACACAACCCACTATGTAGTATATATCATTTATATTTGTTGTAATATCATGAAACTCTTGGTAGTCTGAAGAACAACCCATTCAGGACAGCCACCACCACTTGGTGATGAGACAAGATACGAGAAGGAACTGAAGAGACTGCATAGTTTTGTTTCTGAAATAAAAGATTCTTATAGTTTAGAAGAATACAAGGAGCTAGCCTCAGGGTTAGACCTGAGCCGCCCTCTCATCCTATCTCTGACACCTCACTAACTGTTCCTTAGGCCTCCCAGAACTTAATCTCACTTCTAGGGAGATAAAGGGAAATAGACTCATACTCAGTACGTTGGAGGCTAACATCTTTCTAAGGCTAGGGTTGGATATCAAAAAGCCAATGTAACTGACTAGGGCTCTGGGGATTTTGTTGTTTGTTTTTTTGAGGGGCTGGAGATGGCTTAAGTTATTATGTACAGAGGACTGGAGTTTGGTTCTCAGTATCCATGCCAGGTGGCTCACAACCACCTCCTACTCTACCTCTCTTCCTGCCCTCTTTTCAACATCTTTATTAATATTATGTGTATGGGGTTTTTGCCTGCAAGGACATCTGTGTATCACATGTATGATTGGTGCCCATGGAAGCCAGAAGAAGGCATTGAATTCCCCAGGGACTGGAGTTACAGATTGTTGTGAGCAGCCATGTGGGTGCTGAGAATTGAACCCTGGTACTCCAAGGAGTATCCAGTCTTAATGACTAAGCCATCTCTCTAGCATCCCAAGCTTCTTTTGAACTTTCTACTTTTGTGTGTGTGTGTGTGTGTGTGTGTGTGTGTGTGTGTATGTGTGTCTGAGTGTGTGTGTATGTGCATGCAAGATTTTGGGCCCTCTTTTTCTACATTGCCTTCTGTTACTGTGACAAACACCATGACCAAAGGCAGCTTGGGCAGGAAAGGGTTTATTTGTCTTATACTTCCACATCACTGTCCATAATTTAAGGAGACCAGGGCAGGAACTCAAGGCAGGGACTCAAGGCAGGGACTTGGAGGCCTTGGAGGACTGCTGCTTACTGGCTTGCTCTCCTTGGCTTGCTCAGCTTGCTTTCCTGTACAACTCTGGCCTACCTGCCCATGGGGTGACATCACTCATACTGAGGTAGGCTCTCCATTAATCACCAATTGGGAAAATGCCTTCCATACAGGAAAACTTAATGGAGACACTTTCTGTTTTCTTTTTAAACTTCTTTATACTATTTTTTTCTCTTTCTTTAGATTTTTTTTATTTGTATGAGTACACTGTAGCTGTCTTCAGACACACCAGAGAGGGCATCAGATCCCATTACAGATGGTTGTGAGCCACCATGTAGTTTCTGGGAATTGAACTCAGGACCTCTGGAAGGGCAGTCAGTTCTCTTAACCACTGAACCATCTCTCCAAGCCCTGGAGAAACATAGATATAGATAGATATAGATTAGATATAGATTAGATATAGATATAGATATATAGATATATAGATATATAGATATATAGGTATGTAGGTATGTAGGTATGTAGGTATGTAGATATGTAGATATGTAGATATGTAGATATATATGGGGCACTCCATATAGCCCAGGCTGGCCTTGAATTCACTATGTAGAATGGAAGATCTTGAACTCCTGGTCCTCCTGACTCTGCCTTTCAGCTGCTGAGATTATAGGTGTATACATCTCAGGTTTATGTGATCCTGAGACTCAAACAAGGAGTTTGTGTATATCAAGCAAGCACTCTCCCAGCTGAGCTGCACTCTGTACCCATTGGTTTTTGACTGATAAGAAATGAAGGTTATTGAGTCCCCAGTGGATGCATTGACATCTCTGCAGGAAGGAATCAGCAATGAGAAGGAGTTCTACGTTACAGGCCAGGTGCCTTTCAAAGAAGCACGAGCATCTCATTCCTCGTATAGCAAATGCAGGTAAACTCCAGTTGCAGGTAAGCATTTGTTTGGATCCCCAAACCTGGATAACTCCACCATGTGAGCTAAATGCAGGAGCCTTGGGGTGTGTGTGTGTGTGTGTGTGTGTGTGTGTGTAGGTGTGTAGTGGAGGAAGTGAAGGGGAAGGCTAGTGAAAGATGAGTTCAGAGAGCAAAGTGGGGCTCAGGTTCTCAGTGGCAATGGATGTCTTCACTGCACAGAGGCCACTCTAGGGCTTTCTAAGAGCGAGTGAAAAACAATGTTTGCATTTTAGAAGCATCCCTTTGCATAATGAAGACCATATCAAGAGTACACAAAAATGTGAGACCAGGCCGTTAAGTTAGGAAACTTACGGTTTCTTTCATGCGACATACACTGGTGGCCTGACCAAGCCATGGCAGAATTCCTTGGACAGTATTTAAAGGCAAACCACAGCCCTTGAACATTAAGCATTACAAAGATAAAAAAGTAATTGCTATTGCCTCCAACATCCAGTATTGACTGGATGTGTTAGTTGTAGGAGGCTTGCTATATATGGGTGTCTGATTAGAGATTAAACATTTTTTATTCATTTATTCTCTCATATATTGTATCCTCACCACAGTTTCCTCTCCATCCTCTCTTCTTAGTCTCGCCCCCTTCTCCATCCACGACTAGAGGTTTTTTGTTTGTTTGTTTGGTTGGTTGGTTTTTTTGTCTTTGCTTTGTATGTACTTGTATGTATAAATGTATACCTGCAGAGGCCAAAGGCCTGTTGGAGCCCCCAGAGCTAGAGTTGCCGTGGGCTGTGAGCTGCTTGCCATCCGCTCTGGGCACTGAACTCCAGCATTGGCAAGAGCAGCAAGTACTCTTATCATGGAGCCATCTTTCCAGCCCGGGAACGGGAGTCTTGATTAGGTGAAACAAGAAGTATGGAATCTGAGAAGTGTTTATAGTGGGAAATGGAGTTAGGGAAGCTCGGAGTAAGGGTGTGGTGGTAGAGGAGGGGCAGGGAGTTAATTGGAAGGGTATGGGGGAATTGGATGGGAGAATTGGGTTGGAATTTTGAAGGGAGTTGATTCTGAACTCATCTGTAAGCATCCTGGAGCCCCAAAGCCTGAGAAACAAGCTTCACATTGAAAGGAGGAGACTGTCAGGGCAGCAGAGCAGATGGCAGGGCAGGAGAATCTGCGGCCACTTCAGAGATGGATGACTTCTCTCATTCCGTCCCACCTTTTCCTCCACACTCTGAGTTTTAAAGATATCTAAAATGTTGTAATTATGGCATGAATACATAAAAAGAATCAAATCAGGTGGAAACAGACTACAGAGCTATGGAAATTATTATGTAAATTACTTGGCAGGACCACAGACCCGGTTCCCAGAGCAGCCAGTTAACCATTCTGCTGGCTGTGCAGCCCTTTGTGAACTTTAGACTCAGTCTGGGTACTGGTGTACTCAGGAGGTGAGGGTCTCCAGCAGGCTCTTCTGGACATGGTTCTTCTCTGGGCGGGGTGGGGGAGATTTAACAGTTTTAAGGCTAGTTTTATTTTTTAACAGTTTGTTTGTGTACATGAGTAGAGCGTGTCTGATGTTCCTGGAGCTGGAGCCACAGCTAGCTATGGGAGTTGGGACTCACCCACTCAATTCCCTCATAAGGAAGTACATACACATTTTTAACTTCAGAACCATCATCTCTCTGGCCCTGGGAATTTAATTTTTACTGGATGATAATAAGGTGGTGCATTAAGATTCAGTGAAAGGGAGCAACCTCCCTGTCCTCTTCTCTCTTTCTCTCTCACAAGGTTTGGGGGCTCTTTTATCACTCTGACACACTTGCCATTTATGTCCCCAGTGTTCTATCCTGCCAGATTTATTTTATTGTTGAGGAGGGATAAAGCTGCTTATGTAATTCTCTAGTCTGCTCTTCTAAATGTAGAGCCCCTGTGATCATCTGGATGGTGTCGGATTCCTGAATTCCTCAGGCAAACATGCTCACTCTCATTTCATTGAAGAGAAAAAGATAGGGGCCATCTGCATTCAGCCCGAGTGTCTCTATCCTGCCAAAAAAGCCCAGTTATACAAATTGTGTGGTGACTGGAAATGTCAAGCATAGTCAACCTATACACACACACACACACACACACACACACACACACACACGCATGCACGCGCGCGCGCACATGGGTGACTGCTAAGAGTCTACAGGATGCTTCACAGGTGTTCATGTTGTTCTGTCTGCAGCTGGTAACCTGAGACAATGCTCCCTGCATGGGGAAAGGTCTTGGGTCAGGTTCAGGGGGGATCTTTAGGTAGATTGTTTGGTTGTAAAGAGTTTATCAAAAAGAGTTTTTAGTGCCATAGGCAGACAGGCAGACTACGGTGCTGCAGAGGCTCTTAGAAGAGCTGAAGCCTGAGGACCAGAGATAGACAGGGTGATCTCTGAAGAGGAATCAGGACATACAAATCACGAATGGAAGCTTTTTCTCATAGCTCTCTGAGGAAGGGGTGGCTTCAGAGGAGAATCCTCTAGCCAGGTCTTAGACAGAAGACATGAAAAAAAATGGGGAGTAGAGTTTGTGGCCACCCACCCCTTTAATGTAAACTTGGTTTCTCAGATGTGGAACCCTGTCCCTGGGAAGTCTGTTAACTAGAGACTTAGGGACCTTAGGGGCCTTAGGAAGCCTTAGGATGCTTCCTAGTGTCTTGAGATGGGAAGATGTTCTGCAGGTACAGTGGATGGACTGGGAATCAGTGTGGTGGCGATTCTAAGAGTCCATGATTCCACTTGGGATAACACTCCTCCACCCCTGAAGCAGCTCTGTCTTCAGAGAACAAAGTGGCAGCACCATTTACAGTGAGCTTTTGCATCTGATCATCAAGGTCCCAAGCATCCTTGATTATAACTCTCAGAAATGTCTGTGCACACACTCTCCCCGCAAGGCTCAGGATTCGTTGTCGAAGAGAAGGCAGAAAGATTGTGGGAGCCTGAGGCAGTGGACATCTTCAGCAGAAGAATATTAGACAGACATGACAAACCCATTGCTCATATGGACCCACGACTATTATAGAATGCACAGGACCTGCAACAAGATCTAGCCAGACAAAATCCTAACATAAATGGGAAAGGGGGTTGTGAAGCCTGCCCTAGCTGAGGAGTTATTGGTGATTGGTGACTATGTGGCTTCTAGAGGAGGGAGAGTTAGTTTTCCTTAGTGACACAGTCCCTGAGAGACCATCCATCTTCTACAGGACCCTACCCATGCACATACAGGCACATTAAGGAACTCAGTGGGTTTACGAAATGAACACATGAAATTGAGAGGAGAAAGTGGTGCGTAGGACAGAGAAGGAACTGGAGGGAAAGACATGGGGGTGAATTTGATCTATGTGCATGTGTGATATTTCAAATATTTTTTTAAAAAATTCTTGTGCTATTCAGTTTGCTATTTCCAAAGAGTTCAATATTTGATGGTTGAAAATACATCTTTCTATCTTTACATAAATTTCAATGCTGGAGGTGAGGTGTTTCTTTTTTTTTTAATAATTTAAGGACTGGAAATGAATTGATTTTTTAAAGAGTTTGGGAACTTGTTGAGTAAACTGTGACACAATGGAACTAGGAAATGACATGCAGACATTAGAAAAAGTGAATTAAAATTATTGTGGATAACTTGAAAATTGGATTGCAGAAAAAAGATACAAATATAGATATATAATTTGGTACCATTTTGTATAACAGTGAAATGTCCTTAACATAGTAGACACGTGTGTGTAGGGACACATTTACTGTAGTCTATGTAAGACTTTACAAGTTAAAAAAATTAAAATGTTCAATTTAGATTGTTAAAAAAAAGTATTATATCCTTTTGTGTTTTCTTCAAATTGGCTCAGCCCATCTTAACTTTTAAATTTTAATTAAAATCATTATTACAGAGAGAGGAGATAGATAGATGGATAGATAGATGGATGGATAGATAAATATATGGATAGATAGAAAGAATGGAAAGAGGAGAACTAAGACAGAGTTGTGGGTTGAGACATGGGTGTGGAGGGCAGAGGACAATTCAAGTCAGATCTTTCTTTACCTTTACATGGCTTCCAAGGCTCAAATCTAGGTCTCCAGGTTGCAAAGAAAACACCTTTATTCACTGGCCCATCTCAATGAGCCCTTACATTTGGTAATTTAAAACAATTTTTACTGTTTTATTATTGGCACCATTTTACACTCCTGACCATAAAATGTACATCTGTATCTGGCCAACGCTTGTTATTTTCTCCTGTTTGAATAGAAGCCTTTAGAGTGCAGTTGAGGTGGTGTTTCATTATGGTTCTGATTTTAATTTTTCTAAGGACTAGTAAGCACTTCTTTCTCTCTCTCTGTCTCTCTGTCTCTCTGTCTCTCTGTCTCTCTCTCTCTCTCTCTCTCTCTCTCTCTCTCTCTCTCTCTCTCTCTCTCTCTCTCTCTCTCTCTGAGGTCAACTCAGACATCACAATTTTTCATAGAGTTTCTCACTGGCCTGGAGCCCACTAAGTACAGCAAACTCAGAGGCCAGTGAATCCCAGGGATGCTCTTGTCTTTATTTCTCCAGCAATAGGATTTCAAGCACATGATTCTGTGCTGTCCTTCCTTCCTTCCTTCCTTCCTTCCTTCCTTCCTTCCTTCCTTCCTTCCCTCCCTCCCTCCCTCCCTCCCTCCCTCCCTCCC
>NW_021604653.1:1094508-1099499 GCF_004785775.1 Grammomys surdaster
TCCTTCCTTCCTTCCTTCCTTCCTTCCTTCCTTCCTTCCTTTCTTTCTTTCTTTCTTTCTTTCTTTCTTTCTTTCTTTCTTTCATCTGGGCTTTTGGGATTCCACACAGGTCCTTACACACACAAGGCAATTGCTTCACTGACTGAAACATCTCCCTAGCCCCTCACTGTCTGATGCCATAGTGTGGAGCAGCTGCTGCTACCTACTGGCTTTCACTGTCACACTAAAATGGAATCAAAAAGCTTGGGAACTGGTATATTAATGCTCTTTTTTCCCTGGCAAGTAATGTTGAAGCATATTTAACATGATTCCTGAGTTGTGTTCAGAAGAAAACCAAAGACAAACCAACCAAAAAACAAAACAAAAACAGAAAAAAACCAAAAATACAAACAAAAACAAAACACAAAACAAAACATAAAAACAGGAAAAAAACCCAAGCCAAACAAAAACAAGAACAACAACCAAAAAACCCAACTCTCTGAAAGATCGTGTAGGTCAAATTTCTAGAACATGTGAATTTTATGTATTTGGTTAAAAGAATTGCAGATGGAATTAAATTCGGGATTCTGAAGTGAAGAGATTATCCTGGATTAGCTGGGTTGCTCTAGCCTCAATGCCAAGTGACTTTAAAAAGATTATCTATTTTAGGGCAGTTTTTGAGCTGCAGTAATATCGAGAGGAAGATAAAGAAACACCTAGCACCTCCCCTTGCTGTCCTGTCTGCATAGTCTCTTTCATTAACCACATCCCCAAGTGCTACCCTTGGGAAGATTGCCAACCTACATTCACACATCCTTGTCCCCCAAAGTCCAAAGCTTCCATTCACATCTAGTCTTGATTTTGTGCTTCCTGTGGAGATGCAGACATTTATAATATGTAATTATCATTGTCTTGTACTACAGAAGGCTTTTAACCCCAGAATCTCATGTAGTCTGCTAGCTACCTAATCGTTCTTCCTGATCCTAACCTCCTAGTAACCATTTGTCTAGTTTTGTTTTTGTATTTGTTTGTATTGTGCATATGTGATGTGTGTGTGTGAGACAGGGTGTGGGAAGGTGGACATACACACATGCATGTTCCTGTGGTATTGTTTTTTTTTTTTTTCAGAGGACTCACCCATGCTTACCCAAAATTCAGTACTTGTTCAAGGCTGGGTGGCCAGTGAGTCCCAGGGATCATCCTGTCTCTGCCTCCTCAGTGCTGGGATTACCATCATGCCTGGCTTATGTGGAGCTGGGGATAGAAACCAGCACTTTGTTTGCTAGATGAGTATCCTATAACTGAGCCATAACTACAGATCTACAATATTTCATGTTAAAAAGTCTGATTTACTTTATCTCTCACTTCCCTCCCTCTCCCCCTTCTTATCTTTCATGTATTATTCCTTTGTATATACAAATTATCATTACTGTGATAGTTTTAACTGTAAACTTGACACAACCTAGAATAATCTGGGAAGTGTTGTTTTTAAACAAAAATCTCAATTGTTCAATATTACCAATGAAGACTTAGGAGCCAGATGCTGGGGTGAAAGCCTGCTAGCTCATAGAGGTAGAGAAAGCATACAGCTGATGTCCTCAGAAGAAATGCCCCTCTCTCTTGCTATCTCTAAAACCCTCCTTCAAATGGAATGTCCTTCTGTTCTACTTCCTGTGTGTGTCTCTATCCATCCTCCTGACTCCCTCTTACTCTCTGGGTTTTTTCCTTGATAATCCTATGTTCACTTCCTGTCAACTGGTTGCTTGCTTTGTCTCTTGATTTATAGTTGAGTTTATTTATTCCTTTTGACAACGTTCAAGCAGAAAGTTCTTAGGTTAAAGACGTATGCTAAGGCTGAGCCACACCACAACTAAAAACAGCTTTTTCCAGTAAATAACACAAGCTCAGGGTTCAGTGTGATCCTGAAACAGTGAAGAGAGTCTCAGTGAGGGAATATCAACTTTGTGTTGTCCCTTGAGCATGCCATTTCCCATTGTGGGTGACACTATTCCATAGGTGGTGTCCTGGACAGCCTGAGGACAGAGAGTAAGCTGTGCACCACACTGGCATGCACATAGTTACTTTTCTCTGCTGCACTGTGGGTGCGATGTCACTGGCTGCTTCGAGTTCCAGCTGCCTTGATTTCCATGCAACAATGGACTATAACCTGAAATTGTGAACGAAAAATTCATTAGAAAAACTAAACCCTTTCTCTCCTAAGTTGCTTTGGTAAGTGTACTTTATCATAGCAACAGCAATGAAAACAACATACTCATCTAAGTCAATAACCTGAGTCTCTTATTTTGTCTCCTGACAGTTCATTTTCATGTTTAAATGTTAGGCCTGTGGGCCATGCTGAGCTAGGAATAGGTAGTCTGTGTATCTGTTCATTTTGCCTGGAAATAACCAATTTTTCAGTGGAGTTTGTTGAAAAAGACTGGCTTCACTCCATTGTATTGCCTTTGCTCTGAAGATCAGTTGACTATGTATATTGGGTTCTATTTCTGGACTTTCTATTGTAGTCCATTGATCTGCTTGTGTATTCTTTCTCTAGTACCTAAGTAATCTAGTGTAATCTAGTAATCTAGTGTCTTGATTACTGTAGGTTACATAGTATGTCTTGCAACTAACAGTGTCACCATTTCATAAACTTTGGTTAAGTTTTTTAAAAAATATAATATTAAAATATATTCATATAACTTTCCCTTCCTCTTTACAACCCTTCTCATGCTACTCCTACTGTCTCTCAAATTCATGGCTTCTTTTTCTTTAATCATTTTTATATAGGTACATATATATTCCTAAATACATGAATAGAATCTGATCAGTCTGTATAATGTCACTTGTTTGTATATAATTTCAGGGATGAGCACTTGGTATTGAATAACCAATTAGGGGCTTTTCCCTGGGAAGACTATTTTCTCCTACTCTCAGCATTGCATCTGCCTGTAGTGTCTCCTGAGATGTTCCCTTCCATTTTAGCATGTCTGTTGGTGTCATTTTTGTTTATACCTTGTTCAGGCATCCATGTTGTTGAGATTTCATAGGTGTAGTGTCCCTGACATTTCTAGGAAATACAGTCTCACAGAAGGACACCCTGTTCCTCTGTCTGTTACGACTTTCCCCATCCTCTTCCTCCATGTTTCCTGAGCCTTAGGTAAAAAAATCATATTTCAGATGGATCATTTGGGGCTGGGCAACACATGATCACTTGTTTTGGTATTTTGATCATTGTGGTTTTCCATAATGTCTTAGTTTGTTTTCTATTGCTGTAAAGAGGCAACATGACCAAGGCAACTCTTATAAAGGACAACATTTAATTGAGACTGGCTTAAAGTTTCAGAGGTTTAGTCCATTATCATCATGGCAAAAAGCATGGCAGCATGCAGGCAGACGTGCTGCTGGAGAAGGAGCTGGGAGTTCTACATCTTGATTTGACTGCAGCCAGGAAAGATGGTCTTCTAGACAACTAGGAGGAAGGTCTCAAAGCCCATTTCCACAGTAACACACTTCCTCCAACAAGGCTATACCTAGTCCAACAAGGCCGTTCCCTGGGCCAAGCCTTCAAACCACCACAGGTAATGATCTCCATCTGTTGTAAAGATTAATTTCTTTGTTGAGTGATAAGATCTGGTACATCTACCTGTGGTATAGAAATAAATACTTAGAATAAACTTTTGAATTATGTTAGTTTAGGAAAGTGGTGGTAGAATCCTCTAGGAGTCATGAACTGAGTAGTTGGCTAGGTATTCAGACATGATTTTCCTCTTGTTGAGTGGCCTTTTTTAAAAAAAATTAATTGATATTTTATTTATTTACAATAAAGATGCCATCCCCTTTTCCCATTTCCCCTCCCTAGAACCCCCTATCCCATTCCCCTTCCTCCTTTATGCTTTTTACTATTTTAATTACATGCATGTATCAAGGTCAGTTTTAGGTTGAGGGTCTAGCAATACAATAGATGCAAATAGTCAAGGAACAAGCAAGACAATAAACACAAATAGTCAAAGAAAAAGTAAGGCATTAAACCCAATTACGTGAACACTCCCATGATCACTGTTTCTAAGGGCTTATCAGGATGACCAAAGTATCTGAGCCCACTTTCCTGTCCTATCACAAGGTCATTTTCATGTCTGAAGCCTACTTCCTTGTTCTAACCTAAAATTCAGATTCCTGTCTGAAATTACTTCTTTGTTCTAGCCTAAGATTTAGATTCCTACCTGAAATTTCTTCTTTGTTCTAGCCTAATGTCAGATTCCTGCCTGAAGCCTACTTCCTTGTCCTTGGCCAATGTCATATTTCTGCCAAGCAGCCCATTTTCTTGTCCTTGGCCCATGTCTTTCAGTATTAGCTGTTGGTTACTATCAAGAGATGAGTGCTACTATTGTATTCTTGGGCATATATATATATATATATATATATATATATATATATATATATATATGTTATTTTTATTCTTTGATCAGAGTTTGTGGTTATCTTTCTATAGATCATGTGCATGTTTTGTTAGATTTATATGAAAGCACTTACTTTTTTGAATATTAATATAAATAGAACTGGATCTTTAATTTAAATTTGACTTGCTTGTTTCTTGTATCAACCTCCATGTATTTTGTGATTGTCCAGTTCCTTTTCCATCATTGATTTCAGTATAATTGTGTTATGGTATAAGAGAACAGATTACATTTTCTGTTCTTTTCCACTTAAAGGATGTATTTAACGGCTCTGAATATTGCCTGTTTTATTGGATGTTTTATATTAACTTGAGATAAAAGCATACTCTGTTATGGTTTTGAAGTTATCTACTGTTGTTGATTGATGGTGTTATTGAGTTCAACTGTGTCTTTACTAGTTTTCTAGTTTCTGTTCTTTTTGACAAAGGAATGTTGAAATGTCAAGCTATCATGGTAGATATATTTCTCTGTAGAGTCTGTCAGATTTTACTACATCCAGAGAGAGAGAGAGAGAGAGAGAGAGAGAGAGAGAGAGAGAGAGAGAGAGAGAGAGAGAGA
>NW_021604653.1:1099509-1100160 GCF_004785775.1 Grammomys surdaster
AGAGAGAGAGAGAGAGAGAGAGAGAGAGAGAGAGAGAGAGAGAGAGACTTATGTAGCTCAGGCTAGATCCTCCTTATTCCACCTTCTTAGTGCTAGGATTACAGGTATTTACCACCCTGCTCAGTTTTCCCACTGATCAAGAGTCAGCATGCAGGGATACTAACCCACCTCATCCTAACAGCCTCCACAAAGTTCAAGAAGCTCTTTTACAAGTGTCTCCTGTGGAGCCTGGCTCAACTCATCAGACAATCAGACTTCCCAGAGAAGGACCTGGGGCTGTGCCCTCTGGTCGTGGAAGAAGCTTCAGACTGTCCTGTTTGTTTGAAGTATGATTTAAATTTTGGAAGATAGAGATAAGTTTCTAATTTGGAGAAGGGGAAAGTCACTCCTTTCATAGTGGAAATTGGTAGAAGATTGTAAGCATGAAAGATTGAAAAATGTATTCCAAAAGACTGGTGAAGCACATTCAAGTCCTGAGCTGGCAGCAGCATCATGTGTCATTAAAATCTGATTATAGAGTTTAAAGAAATTTCCTACTGGAGAAAAATAAATGGGAGCTGGTTTTTAACACTTGGCTAAACAAGCAAAGGGCATTAAACATTACATCTATCTATCTATCTATCTATCTATCTATCTATCTATCTATCTATC
>NW_021604653.1:1100170-1115791 GCF_004785775.1 Grammomys surdaster
ATCTATCTATCTATCTATCTATCTATCTATCTATCTATCTATCTATCAATCATCTATCATCTATCTATCTATCATCTATCTATCATCTATCTATCTATCTATCTATCTATCTATCTATCTACCTATCTATCATCTATCTATCATCTATCTATCTATCTATCTATCTATCTATCTATCTATCTATCATCTATCTATCTATCAACAGGCTTTCATGTAGCCCAGGCTGGGTTTGAACTTACTTTGTAACTGAGGATTACCTTGAACTTCTAATCCTTCTGTCTCTACCTCCTAAAGGCTGGTGTTAGGAGACATGAACCACCACACCTTGTTTATGCAGGATGGGGTATCCAACTCAGGTTGTCAGGTATGCTATGGAAGCAGCCTACTAACTGAGGTAGCCCTGGCTCTAATGCTTCTAAATATTATCATTCTGTATTGAATGCTGTGATTTCCAAGTTGAACCTCTCTTTGCTACTTCTCCTTGTGCCAGACTCCAATGTCTCCTTAGCCTGGCATTCCTACCTGTGCCCATTCTTTCTCTTTGCTGTTTATCAATATTTGGAATAAAAAACTTCCTTCTGGGGCTAGACAGTGGGCTCAGCCATTAATAGCCCTTGCAGAAAACCTAGGTTTGAGTTCCAGTATCTACATCATGGCTCATAGCCATCTGTAACTCCAGTCCCAGGGGATCTAATGCCTCCTTTTGACCCTCAAAAGCATCAGGCATGCACATGGTGCATGAGCATACATGTAAAATACTTTAAAAAAGAACACTTGATGCTTTTCCAGAGGACTTCTTCCAGGCTTGATTGTCAGAACCCCATCAGTTGCCTATAATTCCAGCTCCAGGGTACCTGGTATCATCTTCTGGCCTCTGTGGTACCTGCACACACATGCTTGTACCTACTGCATCCATGCACTCACACACAGACATGTACACACATATAAATATATAACTCTCTATAGCCATACAAGTATGTGTTAGATCTATACCTAAGCACTTCAGTTTTTGGAATGTTAATATAAGTAGAACTGGATTTTTAATTTAAAATTCTACATGCTTGTTACTTATATCTAGGAAAGTGATCAAATTTCGCCAATCAACCTCCATGTCTTTTGTGATTGACCAGTTACCTTTCTGTCTTTGATTTCAGTATAACTGCATTATGGTCTGAGAGAACAGGTTATGTTTTCTATTCTTTTCCACTTAATGGTTCTGAAAGTGGTCTGCTTTATTGAATATTCCATATATATGTGTATATATGCATATGTGTATGTAGCTGTATGTGTATATAGGCATATATGTATATATTTTATATAAATATATATTTATACAAATATATAAATATTTACATACAAATATATACCTATATACACACATATATACATACATACATACTCATTTTCTCCTAACTCAGTCAGAGGACAGTCCCAGGCTAGAAGAAACCTGGTAGTCAAGGTGATGAAGGCTGGATGCCTCAAGCTGCCTAAGATTGAGAGGTTACTTAGCTATCTCTGTATTTCGGGGACTTTTGGGATGCTGTCAGTGTTGGTTACCAGGTAGATAGTATCTTTAGATCCCTAAGTTTTGCAGAGCTGATTGCATAACAGGTATTCTTCAATGAAAAGTATTTGAAAATACACATGATGCCAACATACACAGGGTTGTGCATAATGTTTCTAACCACTCTACTAATTCTACCTCAGCCTTTTAAACATGAGCTATAGTTTATTGTTTCTTTATTGGAGATGAAACATCACTAAGATAACATATATTTTGAACTAGCAACAATTTCAGTTCCTGTAACTGCAAGAACACAAGCTTTTCCTAGGAGAAAAGAACATTGAGGAGAAATGGACTTTTTATTGCAAGGCATCTCTGGTAGGGGGCATTGAGCTCTGTTTAGTGGCTATAGTTTCTTTTCTTTTCTTTTTTCTTGTTTTCTTTTAAAAGGTGACATGTGATTTATTAGATGGCTACACTCTAGAGTGTTTATTTCAAAACTGAACATGTCCATTTGTTGAGTGGCCAGTTTGTACTTTTAAGGACTTTTCTCACAGTATGGGTTCCCTGGAGGAGGCTATGAATAGCCAGGGTGACCATGCTGTCTGTGAGGTCCAGGCTGGAGCCCAGTGGCTGGGAGACTTGTTCACAGAGCTGATCCCTGAGTATAGAGTTCTTGGTGATTCCACCTCCTGGTATCCTGTCCAGTCCAGGCATTAGCAACCTGAAATTGTCTATTTTTATTATTTCAGCCACTCTGTAGCAACCTGAACAAACATTCACCCCTGGAGGTTTTGGGGATTTTCCCATGCAAAATGGGGAAGTGGGATGTCAGCTATCGTGATTACAGGGGGATGTTCAGTCCACACACATTTCCTAAGGTTCAGCTAAGCTCTTTAGCTGTCCCTTGCCCATTGTCTATTCCACTGTATGTCTGCAAGCCTTGTATGTAGGTTACCTGAGCATGTCCTGAAACATGTGCTTTGATTCCATCACCCCAGCCCAAGACATTATACTAATTCCTTGTTAGAATGTAGGAGGCCATTAATGATTGTCAATTGTTCCAAGCATTTTCTTTTGGAAATATTTTTAAACTATGTATAGTTGTAGAATAACATAGAGCGCTCTATGAGCTTTTAAAAAAATGTGTGCGTGAAGGTACATCCATGTGTGCATGTGTGCATGGAGAGGCCAGAAGCCAATCTCCATGGTTGCTCCTTGACACCATCTGCCTTGTGTTTTAGTTTGTTGTGTTTGTTTGTTTGTTTGTTTGTTAGAGACAGGATCACTCACTGGTTTGGAGTTAACCAATCTGGCTGAGATCAAGCTTCCTGTCTCTACCTCTTTAGCAGCAAGATTATAAGAGCCCACCAGCACACTTAGGTCTATTTTAACATGGGCTTGGGGAATCAAATTTAGATTCTTGTGATTGAAAAGAAAGCACTTTACCAACTGAGCTGTATTACCCACCAGCCCTGTTCCTGTGAGCTTTTTGTTAAACTTCTGTAGCAGCAACTTATAGACCCGCCAGCATTGTTTATTTTGCAACACAAATAACCCATTCCGGCCTCCTGCCCTATAGAGATCACACTCAGAACATGAAAACATTTGATAGCAAAAAAACGCATCCTTGCAACACGAGAGTGGGAAGCTGGGATGGACACTCAAGTTCCCCAGTTCCTAAGTTCCTTGAATCTTTACATGATACAGATGGGATCAAAATATAGTCCCCTTCTCAGGCAGGTGATATGGCTCATTGGGTGAAGGTCCTTGTTGCCAAGCTGATGACAATCTCTTTAATACACATGATGGAAAGATAAAACTGAGTCTGACTCTTCAAGTTGTCTTCTGGCTTCTGCACACAGTGTGCGATGTGCCACACACACACACACACAGTCACAAACACAAATAAACAAATAAATATATCTAGTAAGCATCTAGTAAAATGGAGTGCTCCTCTATTTAGAGGCAGCAAACAGCTCGTGGATACATATATTTTGTTATTCGTCTGTGCAGCAGAGATGGTTAGATGATTGATTTCTCTGCCTGCACAACTGTCACTGCCATACAAGGAAACCACAATGAGGAGTGACAGAGACACAGGGACTTGCAGATTCCACCTTCATTCCACAGGCAGCCTTTAGAATCCTGCACTTGGTAAGTCATGCTCAGAGCCCAAGTTTGCTCTTTTGTAAAATGAATGTGGGTGAGGATGGGGGAAGGGAAATTGAGAGGTGATGAATGGTCAGAACCGGTGGAAGTGGGTGTAGTCATCTGACTGCCCTGATAAACTGACTCTCAGACACTGTGAATCACCGAGTAACTTGGGAAGGAGAAGGCTTGGGAGATACGCGGAGTTAGGGGAACTGTAGATTCAGGATTAGGCTAAGGGAGCAGTTGAGGTCCAGTAACAGCTTGGGCCAGGCTCACGAAGATATCTGGAGTGGGTGCATTCCGAATACCAGAGTTTGTACAGCTTGTCACTTATAGAAGCCAAATCAAGGAGCAGAGTTGCAAATCTTTAAACAGGGGCTTTATTTGGAGAACTGGCAATCCGAGCTGACAGCAGATTAACATCCAAGAGCTGTGTTTTATAACTCATCTCACTTGGCAGATCCTAGAGAGAGAAGTGGGTGGGGTAAAGACCGTCAATCATCCTGTCAAGTCTGAAGTTCAGTACCATACCCTGTTGGGTGGTCAGCACGGTCCTGAGGTTTGTGATGTCTATCTGTGCTTCTGGAGTTATCCCCTCAAGCTCTTCCCTCGTTCTTTGAGTTTAGTTATTATGTTCTGGGGTCAACCTTGTATTTTTTCAGGAGCGTCTGGGCCAGGAGGAGTTAACTCAGAACAAACCACTACCATTGGGTATGCGCTGGGCTGGTAAGATAGCATGGAGGGGCTAGCTTCTTTCTCACTATGGAACGTATATAGATGTTTATAATGCAAACTATGAAGCAACTCTCTATCCTTCCTGTCTACTTCCTCCAATGTACCCTTTTGTGTAGTATCAAGTAAGGGAAGAATACTGAAAGGCTACACCCAACAGTGTGGTTATGCCAGGGTGGCCGGGTGCCTGAGCTGGCAGCTCTCTGTACTTGGGATCATTTTCTCAATGAGACTCTCTGTTGCTGAACAATAATGACTTCACATAAAGCCAACCTGGAAAACCAGTTACTGTATCCCCTCACTATACAAAAGCAGGAGGCAGCTATTAACAGAAAGAAAGAAAAATGTGGACATTCCATACATAGCGACGGTAGAAGGTTGTGATGTTCAAATTTCATTACTCAGAAAAAGAAAAAGGAGGAGTTGGGGGCTCATTCATTCAAAGTCAGACAGTAAGACCATGTCTACCAAGTCCTTGACCTTGTCTTCATTCTCCCTAGAATGGGACCATTCACCAGCTACAGATCAGAGTGGTTACAAGCTGTCTTAAGGATGCCACATGCTAGCCTTGGCTTCTGTTACAGGGACCTGGAACCCATGCCTCATTTTTTTTTTAAGTACGCATTTTTATTGATTTATCTTTAATTTATTTTGGCATATCTGTTTCTGTGTGCATACGCTTGTCTTGTGTATGCATGTGTGTGCATATGAATGTGGAGGCCAGAGATCAATCTTGGCTGTCTTTTTTCAAGCTCTGTCCCCCTTGTTTTTTTGAGATATAGCCTCTCACTGGAACCTGAGGCTCTGTTACTAAGTCCCAGGGATCCCTTTATCCCTGTCTCACCAGCACTGAGATTGCAGGCAAATGCCAATTCTCCTGGCTTTGTCTGTATAAAGGTACAACTCAGGTTCTTATTCACGGTTCTGACAGTTTTATTCTCCAGAGCCTTTAGCCTTCCAAAGCGGCACTCATCTTTTCTGCTGCCTACAGACTGACTAGAGAACTTGCTTCAAGGAAAAAAAAATTCTTTTCGGGTGTCTGATTCAACAGAGGAAACACTAAATGTGAGGATTAGACCAGTGCTGTCTGTAACTCAATGCCTTTGGCCACACGGAAAATCCATAAATTCACCAACTATAAGCTGATTGACAGAGGACAGAACTAAGCCAGAGAGGATGGAAAAGTGCCATCTCCCTGGAATCACACAGGTTACCTGCAGAGGTCACTGGGGTACACCCTGGGGAGGCATATCCAACCAGCTAGTGAGCTTCCTTCTCCCCTCTGTCCTGCTGAAAGGTGGACTTGATGCTTGGCAGCATTTGAGGGGATCATTGTGATGGACAGGGAGAAAAAACGTTCCAGAAACATCTTCTTGGACCATCATCAAGATGGCTAAACACATCAAAGGTGCTTGCCACCAAGCCCGACAACCTGAGTTCCATCCCCAGGCCCCACGTAGTGCAGGAAGACCACCAACTCCCTAAGTTTTTTTTCTGACCTGTACATGGCATGCCCCTCCCCTAATAGATGCAAAAAGAAAGGTTTTTTAAAAGAATGAGAAATCTAAAATGAAAAGAAAGTTAGAATAAAGAAAAGCTGTGTCTTATCTTGTTCCGTTCACCCAGGACAGGAACAATGAGGGTAGGAGCTGAGCGACTGGATAGTCCATCTCGATTCACTGGCCTCCTCAAAGTCCCCTCCCATCAGGCTCCGCTGTTCAGACTAATGCTCGCTGTGTTCCTTGGAAGTTTAATGAACGAGAGCATCAAATCTGTCATTTGTATTTCTAGGCCTTATCTCTGCACAGTGTGTTAATATGGAAATTAATTTTGTGCTCATCAGATAGGGAAATAACTTATCAAGGCACAGGTCTTTTAGCATTATTGGGAGTTCTTCCCACCTCATCTCTGGCAGCTGAGTACTTAATAATATTCAAACAGGGGGCAATTAATTTGCTGCAGATCCTAGGAATAGTCTTGAGCCTGGGTGAGACCCATCCCTACCAGCTCAGTCTTCCTTCCCATCCCCCTTGCCTGTGTACCATCAGCACAGTTTACAGTGTAACTGACTTCTAGAAGTTTCTCCAGTGCATCTTAGTTTCTTAAATTGGACAGACTCCTTTGTCTTACCTACTTCTCCTGAGAAGCATCTTTTTTTTTTTTTTGAAACAGGGACTCGTATAGTCCAGTGTGGTGGTTTAAATAAGAATGGCCCTTACGGACTCCGTGTTTGAACCCTTAGTCCCCAACTGGGAACTGTTTGGGCAGGATTAAGAGGTGTGGCCATGTTGGAGGAGCTGTGTCTCTTGGGGGGGGGGTGAGTTTTTGAGGTTTCAAAAACTCTCTGCCTCCCATTTGTAGATCATGATGTTAGCTCTCAGCTTCTGCTTTAGCACCATGCCTGCCTGCCTGTCTGCTGCCACACTCTCCTCATGATGGTCATAGACTCTCTCTCTCTGAAGCTGTAAGCTCCAATAAATTCTTTCTTCTATAAGTTGCTTTGGTGATGACGTCTTTTCACGGTGATAGAAAAGTTACTAAGACACAGGCTGATCTTAAACTCAGTATGGAAAGATTACCTTGAACTCCTGTTTTTACTGCTTCAAGAATTCTCAAGTTCTGGGATTACAGGTGGATCACACATCCACCTGGTTGGTGTGGAGCTGGGGATGGGACCCATGTCTGTTCATGCTAGGCAAGCACTCTACCAACTGAGCTAACTGTACATCCTTACTTAATCTTTGAAGGTTGCCATAATGTCACTTCCCCTGTTATCCTGAAGGCTGGGGCTCTGTTACTCTGCTTCTGGTTACTAAATGTCCAGGCTATGTAGTGGCTGAGTTAGGCAAATTATTGGGAAGCTAAGCAGGACGGTGGCAGAAAGAGAGGGGAAGGGAGAGGGAGGGGACTGAGAGAGGGAGAGAGGAGAGAAAAAGAGAGATGGATGGAAGGAGAAGGAAAGGGAGAGAGAAAAAGAGAGAGGGAGGGAAGGAAAGAGAGGGAGAGAGGGAGAGAGGGAGAGAGAGAGAGAGAGAGAGAGAGAGAGAGAGAGAGAGAGAGAGGTGAAGCATCTGTCTTTGTGTCATTTCTATTCCTGTTAGTAATCCCTCATCCATATTCCTGTAAGTAACTCAAATCAAACTTATGGGTTCACCAAGTTGGACTTTGGAGGTATCCATCCTTTGGTTCTGTTATGGGCCTCACACCTTGGGTGAATGTATGTGTATGCTGCATCTCCTCAGGAAAAGTCCATCATACAACAGTCTTGCTTTGAAAGATGAAGTCTCTCATTTTTACCTGATTTGACTAGGCTGGCTGGCTAGAGAGCCTAGGGACCTGCCTGTCTCTCCCTCCTCAGCCCTGAGGTTATATCCACATACCACCATTCAGGCTTCCTTATACAGATCCTGGTAACTGACCTCAGGTCCTCACACCTGTGCAGCAAGCATGTTCCTGACTAAGTCGTCTTTGCAGCCCATCTGATTTTGTATGTGGTCCTGGTTCCTGAGAACTTTCCAAGCATCTTCTGAGCACAATCTAATGCCCATTATCAGTTCTGCACAAAGAAGGACAGTTGGGCCTCCTTAAAGGGTCTGCTCTCTCTGTGCCTCTGTGACCACAGAAAGTGGTATTCCAGTCTCCTTGGAGACGGCACAGCCTTAGAAGAAGAGGCTTGTCAGGAGACACAGTCCAGCCTGCTCCCAAGGGATGGGAAATGGGGAGAGAATAACATTCAAAGAAAAAATGGTACTAGTGTGCAATGAAGGAGCATCACTGGAGGGCCAAGAAGTCATTTCCATTTGTATGTATTAGCTTAGGTCTCTTTAGTCCCCTGCTCAGAACATTCCCCATATCTGGACCTTGTTTGATCTTTTATTTATTTTTTTTCTATAAACATCCAAATACATCAAATACATATTATTTGGTCACTCTTGGTTTCCATTCTGGAGAGTTCTACCAAGTTTGTGACATTAATGTACATTACATTGTTTCACCCTTCACTTTCAACTTTGTTACAAGTAGCAAAAGACTTTGTGAGAAATTGTGCTTTTCACTCTAAGATGGCCTTGCCCACCATCAGACCATCCATTACCTACCAAGCCTGATAACTCTCACAGTAGGTTTGATTTATTTGTGTGCCTGTGTGTGGTATAGCATATTTGTGTGTGCACAAAGGTCAGAGGGGAACACTGATGTCCTGTTCTATGATCACTCTTGATGTGAGGAACTTAAAGCCAATCTGGTACCAGAAAGCCCCAGAGAGCCTTCTGTCTCCATCTTTCACAAAGCTGTGTGACAGGTGTTTGCAGTACACCTTGCTATGTAATGTAGGTGCTGGATCAAACTCAGACCCTCATGCTTGTGTAGACAGTGCCCTAGTCCACGTAACCATTGTCCTAACACAACAGGTATAAATTAGTTGAGACCACATAGCTTCTGGAATTAGAATTAGACTGTGGTGGAAACACTGTTAAAGTGAAGCATGCTGGGTACAAGAGTCTGACGGATGAAATATTGAAACCTTCCACAGAATAAGTGACAGGGCTGGAGAGGTGACTCAGCCAGAAAGAGTTCTTGCTGCATGATCATAAGGACCTGAGTTCAAATCCACAACAGGTACATGAAAAGTAAGGTCTGGCTATGTGTACCCACAGCCCCAGTGCTTTGAAGCACAGAAAGGAGAGAAGAGCTGGAGTTTGCTAGCTGCAGTGCAGCTCCAGTGACAGTGAGAGACGGTGTCTCAAGGGACTAAGTCAGAGGGCAGAGAATGTCAGAGCAGATCACTTGACAATCGCTCTGGTTTCTGAGTACATGTGCACATCTGTACACAGATATATACTTATAACACATAAACACAATACTTAGATACACACACACAGACACACATAGACACATATACACACAGATATAGACACACACACACACACACACACACACACACGGTGTCTGGATAGAGCCTTTTGAACACATAATATCTATACATGATTTCATAGCTCATACATGGCAGGAAGGAGAGCCTGTGTCCTTAGGATGAGGGAGCAGCATGTCTAAGAGAATGGAGAAAGATTGGCTGACACAGAAGGGTCAGCCTCCATCCCCCGTTCCATAGCATCTCCTTTGGTAAGCTACCGTCCTTCTTGAGTTTCCCATTTGTCAGATGGGGGCAAAGTACATAATACCAGTGTTGCAGCCACCTTGTACTCCGAGCAAAGACAAGTGAATACAGATGAAAGTCCTCTGTGTGCTTAGCAGTACTAAGTCAATATTTGACTTTAATTATTTTGTTCCAAGTTTGAGGGGAAAGGAGAGTGCAGTAAGATTTAAAAATAGTTCTCTCTGCAGTTGAAGAAAATAATTTGAGGAAGGGACAACATTTTGTTTGTTAAAGAATTTATTGAGGTGAACTTATAGAGATATAAAATGGGTGGAGAGAGGTTGGGAGAAGTGGAGACAGGGGAGGGAGAAGGGTAGAGAGGGATTGGGAGGCTGATTATGAACACAGATTCTAGGGTCCTTGGATTCCATCCCCCAACACCTTCTAAGACAGGCATAGTGGCACCTGAATGTAATCCAAGAACTTGAGAGGTAGACTTAGGGAGATCAGAAGTCCAAGTTCATCCTCAGCGGCATAGTGGGTTCAAGACCAACCTAGGTACGTGAGACCCTGTCTCAGAAGAAGAGAAAAGAAAAAGGCCTGTTCCGTCTTGCCACATGATGCCTGGTCTCTCTGTGGAATTCTGGAGAGCCCCCTACACCAGCAAGAGGAATATTATTAGATGCAGCTTCCCCACCTTGAACTCCCAAGCCTTCAAAATCACAAGCTGAATTCTTTATAAATCACTCCATGGTCTCCAGTTATGGGACAGAAAATGGACTAGGATGGACTGTTTCTTTAAGGCAGGGGGCAGCAAATAGCACCCCAGAAGCCAAATCTGGCCCACCATCTGTCTCTGTATAGCACATAAGCTAAAATGGTGTTTTAACTTTTTTAATTTAACTAATTTAATTTTATTGAGTTACAGTTATCATAAGATAAAATTAGTATTTCAGGGGCATGACTTCTTCCTTTTTGTTTTAATTAATTAATTGCTTTTTAGTCATTACTTTTTGGTCTGAAAACATCTTTTTTTAAGATTAAGATTTCAAGATTTATTTTTATTAATGTCAGTGTGTGTGTGTGTGTGTATGTGTGTGTATGTGTGTGTGTGTTTCTGTGTCCGTCTATGCTTTGTTTTAGTGAGTATGCACACATGTGTAAGGAAATCAGAAAAAGGTACTGGATCTCCTAAAACTGGTGATTGTTGAACCATCATCTGGGTGATGGGAACCAAACTTAGGTTGTCTGGAAGAGCAGCAAGTGCTCTTAACCAGCAAGCCATTTTTTAAAGCCCCAGTTTGGAAATTCTATACTTGTTCATAATGTATTCTTATTACTTTTACCCTGTACTCTCTCTTGTCTAATTCCCATACCTACTCCTTCCACAGACTATCAGCCCCTTTCCCAGGGGTTTATAACCTTTTGGACCATCTGAGGCACTGTTTTATTGGAAGTGTCCATTGGTATTTGGTATGAACATTGGCGGGCACACACTTGCAGGTAATGATTTACTTTCTCCTTGAGACTATCAGTAGCAAAGGATTCAGCAGTAAGGGCCCATAAGCCCCACCTCCACTCACTCCTGACTATTGATAGACACATTATCTTGTAGATCCAGTATATGCTTCCATAGCTGCTGTGAGTTCATGGCTGTAATGGATGTATGTAAAATGTGTGTATACGGATGTGTGTGTCATCAGATGACAACATGGTGGAGTCAATTCTTTCATCTTTATGTGGCTTCCATGGATTAAGCAGTTAAAGAAAATGTTTCTTCCATGTGAGTACTCTGCGAAAAACAAATTTTAGTGGCCTTTTTAAGGGGATGTCTGTGTGTATGCCTTTGTGTGCCAGTGTGTTGCGATGTACTGTGAGAAGGTTGTCTCTATATATCAGCAGAGAGCTGTGTACTGGCTGGATTTTGGTGTTGATATTCTTCTGGCTCATCACCTGCCTCAGTATATCATAAACCTCTTCCTCCCTCACCTGTTGATTGGCTTAATAAGGATGGCCAATAGGTAGGTTCCGTTGGTTAGGGACTTACTATAAAAGCATGAAGCTATGAGTTCAAATCTTCAGAATGCACTTGAAAGCTCCCAGTGTCTAGTTTGGATTTCATGGAAGCTCAAGGTCACAGTGGGCTATGCAGTTGACTTTGAGACTAGTCTGAGCTACCCTCCATACATATACTCACCCCATATGCATGTCCACACACATGCATGTTCGCACACATGTATGTACACACACACACACACACACACACACACACACACACTAAGCATAAGGGGCCACAGACTTCTTCATTGATAGCTTCTTTAAACAAGGAGTCTCAGTCCAAGACCAGAGTCCAGATATACCAAGATACAACAGAGGTCATGGGGTTTGACTGATGGCAGATGAGTGTGTTATTTTGTGGAGAACTTGTTCCACTGAGACAGGAGATGGGCAGGTTCTAACAACAGAGAGGGAGGAAGGGGACTTTTGGTAGAATGGTGTTACTTACTGGTCCATGGAATCACTTCAGAGAAAATGCTGCCTGGGAGTCAACTTAAGTGTATACCTCCCAGCCCTGTGTAGAGTGGGCATCGCAGACCCTAGATTCCAAGTAGCTCCTTGGGGACACTGGACAGACACTATTATCCTATGGATGACCTTCAAGATTTTTTCTCACTAACATATATAATCCAGCCCTCTTTTACTAACTCAAAGTGAATGCAACCCTGAAACAACACAGGAGCTGCATAAAACTTGGGGCCTCTCCCTATTAGTGAGGAGCTTGCCCTGCTTTGTCTTGCATTTAATAAAATTCTCACCATTAAAAAATACTTGTTTCATATTTACATGTATGTGTATGTGCGAGCATACATGTACATGTTTGCATATGTGACATAACCTGCCTATTTGGGGTTCAGAGGACAATTTGTAGTTATCAATTCTCACCATCACTTGGGTCCTTGGAATGGAACTCTTGTCTTCGAACTTGACAGCAAGTCATCTTTACCCAGTAAGCCACCTGACCAATCCCAGTCCTCACTGCTATAATACCTCTAAATGGTTCCTTACTTGTACTTGCAGGGCAGGAGCCTGGTGAACAGTGCCAGCCTCAGCACCACCTCACTAGGGATAGCAGGTTTGCTCGGTTCATGTTCTCTAATTCTAATACCCTTCACCAGGATCCCAGCTCTGCTCTGAGGTTTACCTGGCCTGAGCATTCTTTTTCATTCCACTTGTACTTCCTTTCACGATGACCAATAGCTCACATCAGTCACACGAATGAGCTTAATCAGGGAAGGGCTTCAGTTATTGCATCCGCTGAAGCTGCTTGTCTCAAGGACTGTCTGTCTTCTCTTCCCACTTACCAACCATAAAACAACCACAGGACCTAAAGAATAAGGAGAAAAGGTCACTGGGACAATATTAGGCTGTTCGCAACTTGTTTATGGTCCTATGGGAGTCTTGTAGTTCCTAAATCCTCTCTGCTGGTCAATTTATCAGGTTGGAGGAGACATTTGAGGCAGTGGAGTAGAAGAGAACTAATCAGAAATGGCTGAGCTGGCCCAGATGACCCAGTACAGCAGACCAGCACATTGGGCATCCTCATTGTTAGTGGTCAAGGAGCTATCCAGGGATCCATCAGGTGCCTGAAACAGAATATGTCAACCTTGCCACACCCAGTGATGATGCCACTTATTAGTTGTTCTACACTTCCCTAGTGATGGAGTCCTTTCTATGGATCGGTGGCTTCCAAACTGTGTAGAGGTGAGTTAGAGAGCTTTTTCTTTGAGACACTGTCTCATGTAACCCAGACTGGCCCATAACTCAGTAAGTGACCAAGGATGGCCTTCTGATACTGATCCTCTTGCCCCTCCGCTTCCTTGTGTTAGGACCACAGATGTGCACAGCCATCTGTGCACACATGGCTTTGCGGATAGTAGTGACGATTGAACCACTGAGGCTTTCTACATACTAGGCAAGTATTCTAGCTGAAATACGTTTTCTGCCCCTAGTCCTGACCACCCTTTTGATGATGAGTTCTTTCTTCATGGTCCTCTTAAACAACTCATCTTGGAGCAATTCTGAGAGTCCAGAGTTTCAAAGATAGGAACTGAGCTAGAGCAACACCAAGTAACGTGCTGGGCCAACCTCAATATGGCCACACATTAGCTTACAGTGGTGACAAATGACCAAGCAACAGCAGCATAGTAGAAGTGCAGCCTCAAACACTGCTCCCCAACACACACACACACACACACACACACACACACACAAAAGTCAAACATTGGATTACGGCAAACTCCCACAAAGACACAAAGATCAAGAGAAACGTTTACATACCGCAAAAGCATGACATTCTGTGTTGTCAGGGTCTCTACTATTCACCCAACTGAAACCATACTGTGCTTTAACAGGTAGTTTTCCTGATAAATTCATAAAGGATTAATGCTTACAGAAAAATGTGGGCTCTTTTTCATAAAAATACATAAGATGTATTGCCCTCATTGTTATATGTATGTGTATGAGTCTCTCTGTGTGCGTGCACACATGTGTGTGCCCACAGGTGAGAGGGTGGTGTGGAGTGGCAGGTGGTTGTGAGCTGCCTGTTGTGGCTGCTCTCTTGACTACTCTTCCATTTCTACAGCCCAAAGATTCTTTGTTTTGGTTTGGTTTGGGGGTTTTTGAGACAGGATTTCTCTGTGTAGCCCTGTCTACACAGGGCTGGAACTCACTCTGTAGACCAGGCTGGCCTGGAATTCACAGAGATCCACCTAACTCTGCCTCCCAAGCGCTAGGATTAAAGGCGTGCGCCACCATACCTGGATAAGATTCCTCCTCCTCCTCCTCCTCCTCCTCCTCCTCCTCCTCCTCTTCTTCTTCTTCTTCTTCTTCTTTTTCTAAATAAAAAAACCCCAAAGCTTATAAATTACACTGCTTTAAAATCAAAAGCTAGGAGACTATACAGATGACTTAGCCCTTTATAGTGTTCATTGTTTGTTCTTCTAGAGTTCGGCTCCCAGCACCCACCTTGGAAAAGTCACAGCCTTCTGTAGCGCCAGCTCTAAGGGAGCCTCTGACCTCACACACTCTTGTGCATGCCTGTCTTGTCACTCCACATACATGTAGTTAAAAACAAAATCAACCTTTAATAAACATTTTACTCTTCTAGCTAAATCTTAATGTTCAAAAAATTTTGATCCGTTAATAAGGAAACGCACCCCAAGTCACAACAAAACAAGCCCTCCTCCTTTTAGCAGAAGTAGAAACTGTGTGTGAGATGTTAATTTAAATAATCTTTTGTGACTCTTGTTTTCATGAAACATGTTTTTCAAATGCGGAGGCTTTTGCATAATACCACCCCTAAGCTTCAAAACATAGTTAAGAAAACATTTACATAATGAAAATGAAGAATTTAACATTTTCCTTTAATGTCAAGAATATGATTTGCAGCTTGGTCTCCGCAGAGAAAAGAGCAATTGCTTTATGCAAATGGAACGTAGTCCAGGTTTTCCGAGTCTTGTAACTGCATTATACTGCTCATGATGCAATGGGATGCTGTCCCTTGTGTCAGCCAAGCCCCAACCATCTAAAACGCATACGCATAGAAAGAAACATATACATTTTATTTAATTTGAGTAGGTCGTATAGCTTCAAGATTCAAGACGCTCCCAACAGCACAAGGTTTTGCTGAAACGGCTCAGCTTATCTTGGTTCCTACCTGACAGCCAGCGTGTTCCCACAAGTAACCGCTCCTGTTAATTTCATGCTTTTCATTACAGAGTTTGTTGTTTCCTGTAAGCAAACGTGGGTGTTTGTTCCCAGCTCTCTCCTTTTTTTTTTTTTTTTTTTTCTCAACAGAAAATGGACTATATACAGGCAGGGTTGCTTTGCTGTGTTTGTGTCTTGCAGCCAGCAATTTTTTTATTAGTCACTCAGATATGTCCTCTGAGTCCTTTGGGTTTTATAACAGCATTAGGGTGGCCACTATGCAAGTTACTTCTTTAAGATTTTACGCTTTCAAAAAAAAAAAGATTTTATTCTTTCATTGTGTGAGTGTGTGCACATAGGCACACACACACACACACACACACAGAGAGAGAGAGAGAGAGAGAGAGAGAGAGAGAGAGAGAGAGAGAGA